>NW_023651123.1:0-31872 GCF_015228065.2 Penaeus monodon
ATCTATATTTTCATCTATAGATAAATACATCATATATTAATCTCTACATAAATATTTATCTCTCTACACATCTATTTATCTATCTTAAATATATAAAAAGATAAATAGATAGATAGATATGTGTATAGATAAATATATATATATATATAATATATATATATATATTATATATATAATATATATATATAAAATATATATATATATTATATGTTTTAAAATGAATATTACACTATTTACAATAATGAATTAGATAGATGGATAGATAGAAGATAGATAGATAGTTACATATATACATATATATATATATATATATATATATATATATATATATATATATTTTAGTGAGGTATTTTGACGGGGTACGTGACCCTCATCTCGCCACTCGAGCCATGCGGAGCAGCTCGATGCTGATTGGTTCATCATCATCACCCAACTGACGTCACGCGGACCAGCTCGATGCTGATTGGTTATCATCATCACGCCCTACCGTCACGGGGGCCAGCTCAATACTGTTTGGGTTCGCGCTGGAGCCTTTCGGGCTGCCATGCCCCTATGAATACATTTGTTAATTTAAAGGCTTCGCATCTGTATATATTGGTGATGTATTTTTATTATTTCTGTCAGTGTACGACACTGACGAGAGTGGGTTAAAAAGTGTTTTTTTTTTAAAATTTGGTAAATGAATCTTGGAAATTTCCTTGTTATGTTGTGTGTGTGGTTTTGGGGGAGGATCTAATGTGCACTGGTTGGCTAAGCTTGGAGTCTTGGTTTTTTTTAAAAATGTAACGAAATTTGGGTATCCTTAACCCCTCAGAAGTTGTATTAATTTTATATTTTTGGGTAATTAAACTGCAAGTTTCATATAGTCTGGAGAGATTATTTCCCCCTTCTTCATCTTGAATGTTTGTCTCTTGACTGTTGTTCTAAGCGAATTGGCGACTTTGCTGTTCTGGAAGTTATGGTGGGAATGTGGCATTTAATATAGTGGAATTCTTGACATAATTTAGTGGCGACCTTGCCAGGATTCTTAAATTTATTAGCCTAATGGTGTAATTATGCCCCCCCCCAACTTTGAATTTTTTTGTGTGTGAAATTTGAAACTGATAACCATGGTGCTCTTTAATGACGGGATGTTTTGGGCTTTTTGTAATACTCGTCCAACCTTAGATCGGATTAGAAACTTGACTGTAGCCGAATTGAATTTATTTATTTATTTAAACTATTATTTAGGTGAGAACCCTGCAGGCATGTTGGAGCAGGATTTGATTGCCAAAGTGAATGGTATCCTGAATGAGGATAGTCGAAATGAGAATGAGAGTGGTCGAAAAGAGGATGATGGAGTACATGATGATAATTGGGTTGGTGAGGGTGTATATATATATATATATATATATATATATATATATATATATCTATATATATATATATATATATATATAATACACACACTCACACGCACACGCAATACACCCACAATATGTGTGTATAAAATATGTATATATAAAATATATATAATATATTATATATATATATTATATATATATATAAAATATATATAACACACCACATATATAATATATGGTGTATATATACATGTATATATGTATATAAAATTAAGATATATATATATAATATATAACCATTAAGATATATATATAATATATTATATATATATATAAAATATATATATATACATATGCATTATACATACATACATACATACATACATACATACACATGTGTGTGTGCGTTGGTGTGGTGTGTGTGGTGTATGTGTGTTTGTGTATGTATGTATGTATGTATGTATATATGCATATAAATATATATATATAAAATAATATAATATATACATATATATATATATATATATATATATAAAATTTTAATATATATATTAATGTTTATATACATTATACATTATATTACATATATATTTTATATATGTATTATATACATGTATATATGTATATAAATATTAATATAGATATACATGTCTTAATATAAATATATAAATATATATATATATATATATATATATACACAGTAGAAAATTAAACTAAATCGTAACGTTTCGAACTCTTCACGAGTTCCTATTCAAAACGAATAATAAACCGAAATGGAATGTTCCATTTCGATTTATCGACTGAAAGGTTCCGCTAGGATGCCCTAAAGTCCCGAATATTGTTCTTGACCAGGAACCTCTAGGCCTAAGGGCTTCGCCTCATTGCTAAATGCATCAAGAGTCGCCGCCAGTGACTCCAGGGATTCAGATACGATAGAACATCATCGGCAAAGTCAAGATCTAAGACCTTTATATTGCCCAATGTTCCTCCATACTGACTTTGGCTAGTAGCTTCGCCCATTATCCAGTCTATGTATGTGTTGAAAAGTGTTGGTGCAAGGACAACAGCCTTGCCCCACCCCTGAATTTTCAGGGAAAAAGTTGACAGGCCCCTACCACACTTTACAGCACTTTCAGTACTGGTATATAGGTTTGTATTATGCCAATAATCTGGGGTTTGGGAAATTTTTCTGAGTCTCAGGACCTCATATAGCGATTCATGATGCACCCAGTCAAACGCCTTCTTTAGGTCGATGTAGGCTGCAAGAAACCCACGGCGAAACTCACGAGGGCGTTCCGTAATTACTCGAAGCGCTAGTATTCATTCTATTGTGGACTTGCCAGGAGTGAAACCAGACTACTCCAGTCTCTGGGGCCTTAGTAGGAGCCACGGATCCGTTTCAGAAGAATGTGGCAAAAAATGCTGGTATTGCTGAGTAGTGTAATGCCACGGTAGTTGATACAGTCCAAACGATCCCTTTTCACCTTCCAGAGAAGGATGACCACGCCCCTCAACAGGTCAGGGGGGAAAAGTACCAGACTGTCAGATGGCATTCAAGGCTGTATGCAAGCCCCGAGCCATAGGTTCACCCCCAGCCTTAGCAGTTCAGCAGGGATATCAATATGCCTGCAGCTGTGTGTTCCTTTCTGATGGGTGGGTCCGGCACAGGTATTGTGATATCGCTTGCATCAAGCTAAAATGTTTGGGGGGTCTACCTGGGGACAACTGCTCAAAATACTCAGCCCAACGTTCACGACCTCAACATGATCGAGATCTGTCCATCCACTAAGCGGACTGCAGTCATCTACAAGGTGGGCTTAGAGTTGCGCTTCCTCAGGACTTGGGTAGGCAGGTAAGGTCATTTACCAAGAAAAAGCCTTTCAACCTCCTCAGCAAGATTCCTGATGAACTGTTCCTTGTCCCTACTCAGGAGTGTCCCATCCGTACGCACCAAAGGGCGACGCAAGACCTGATTGCCATTTAACTGAGCAATGCGACACGCTTCAGTCGCCTCTAATGTCTTCTAGGAGATGGGATTTTGCCTTGCCCTGGGAGTATGCCAATGAAATCATGCGCTGCTTCAAGTGTTTGATCTTGAAAACTCCCTAAGAACAACTGTGGGGGTTATATATGTATATATTTTGCATATATATATATAATAATATATATATAGATTATATATATATATATATGGTGGTATATGTAAAATAAAATATATAATATATATATATATATATAATATATATTATATCATAATATACATATAAAATATATAATATATAAATATAATATAAACATATCATATATGAATATAAAAGATAAATATAGGATATAATATATAATTGTATATATACGTGTGTATATATAATCTGATACAATTTTATATATAATAATATAATAAAAAATATATATAAATAGAATATATGATCAATTAAGATCCGTTAAAAACAAGTAAAATTAATTAAAAATATAAATAAAATAAAATATTATATTATATAAAAATTATATATATAAATAAAATAAAATATATATAAAAATATATATATATAAAATATATATATTATATATAATATATATTTTAAAAAAATTTTTTTTATAATATTTTAAAATTTTTATATAATATATATTTTTTATATATATATATATTTTTATATAATAATAAATATATAATTTTTTATTTAAAATATTTTTTAATATATTTTAAAAATATATTTTATTAATATATTATTATATATATTTTAAATATTATTATTAATATATTAAATATATATATATGCATATATATACAAATATAAACTCCCACAGTTGTTCTTAGGGATTTTTTCAAGATCAAAACACTTGAAGCAGCGCATGAGTTCATTGGCATACTCCCAGGGCAAGGCAAATCCCATCTCCTAGAAGACATTAGAGGCCACTGAAGCGTGTCGCATTGCTCGGCTAAATGGCAATCGGGTCTTGCGTCGCCTTTGGTGCGTACGGATGGGACACTCCTGAGTAGGGACAAGGAACAGTTCATCAGGAATCTTGCTGAGGAGGTTGAAAGGCATTTCTTGGTAAATGACCTTCACCCTGCCTACCAAGTCCGGGGAAGCGCAACTCTAAGCCCACCTTGTAGATGACTGCAGTCCGCTTAGTGGAGGACAGATCTCAGATCATGTTGAGGCTCGTGAACGTTGGGCTGAGTATTTGAGCAGTTGTACCAGGTAGACCCTCCAACAGGTAGCTTGGATGCAAGCAATATCACAATACCTGTGCCGGACCCACCCATCAGCAAGGAACACACAGCTGCAGGGATATGTGATATCCCTGCTGAGCTGCTGGGGGTGAACCTATGGCTCGGGGCTTGCATACAGCCTTGACTGCCATCTGACAGTCTGGTACTATTCCCCCTGACCTGTTGAGGGGCGTGGTCATCCTTCTCTGGAAGTGGAAAAGGGGTCGTTTGGACTGTATCAACTACCGTGGCATTACACTACTCAGCATACCAGCAGTTTTTGCCCACATCTTCTGAAACGGATCCGTGGCTACCTACTAAGGCACCAGAGACTGGAGAGTCTGGTTTCCCCTCCTGGCAAGTCCACAATAGAAGAATACTAGCGCTTCGAGTAATTACGGAACGCCCTCGTGAGTTTCGCCGTGGGTTTCTTGCAGCCTACATCGACCTCAAGAAGGCGTTTGACTCGGGCCATGAATCGCTATATGAGGTCCTGAGACCAGAGAAATTCCAAAAACAGATTATTGGCATAATAGCAAACCTATATACCCTACTGAAAGTGCTGTAAAGTGTGGTAGGGCCTGTCAACTTCTTCCCCGATAATTCAGGGGGTGAGGCAAGGCTGTGTCTTGCACCCAACACTTTTCAACACATACATAGACTGGATAATGGGCAGAGCTACTAGCCAAAGTCAGTATGGAGGAACATTGGGCAATATCAAGGTCTTAGATCTTGACTTTGGCCGATGATGTTCTATCGTATCTGAATCCCTGGAGTCACTGGCGGCGACTCTTGATGCATTAGCAATGAGGCGAAGCCCCTTTGGCCTAGAGGTCTCCTGGGTCAAGAACAATATTCGGGGCTTTAGGGCATCCTAGCGGAACCTTTCAGTCGATAAATCGAAATGGAACATTCCATTTCGGTTTATTATTTGTCTGAATAGGAAATCGTGAAGAGTCGAAAAGTTACGATTTAGTTTAATTTTCTACTGTGTATATCATATATATATATATATATATATATATATATATATAAACATATATATCTTAATATTTATATACATATACATGTATATATATAATATATATATATATATATATATGTAATATATATATATATATATATATACTACATATATATTATATGCATATATACATACATACATACATACATACACAAACACACATACACACACACACACACACACACACGCACACACACATGTGTATGTATGTATGTATGTATGTATGTATGTATATATGCATATATATATATATATATATATATATATTATATATATATATATATATTATATCTTAATGGTTATATACATATATACATGTATATATACATATATATATTTATATATGTATATATATACATGTATATATGTATATAAATATAGATATATAAATATATATATATATATATATATATATATATAATATATATATATATATATATATATACATATATATACACACATATTGTGGGTGTATGTGCGTGTGCGTGTGAGTGTGTGTATATAATAATATATATATATATATATATTATATATATATATATATATATATATATATATATATATATATATACACCCTCACCAACCCAATTATCATCATGTACTCCATCATCCTCTTTTCGACCACTCTCATTCTCATTTCGACTATCCTCATTCAGGATACCATTCACTTTGGCAATCAAATCCTGCTCCAACATGCCTGCAGGGTTCTCACCTAAATAATAGTTTTAAATAAATAAATTCAATTCGGCTACAGTCAAGTTACTAATCCGATCAAGGGTTTGGACGAGTATTACAAAAAGCCAAGACATCCTCGTCATTAACGAGCACCATGGTTTCAGTTTCAAATTTCACACAAAAAAAATTTTCAAAGTTGGGGGGGGGGCAGTAATTACACCATTGGGCTAATAAATTAAGAATCCTGGCAAGGTCGCCTAAATTATGTCAAAAATTTCCACTATATTAAATGCCACATTCCCACCATAACTTCCAGAACAGAAAAGTCGCCAAATTCGCTTAGAACAACAGTCAAGAGACAAACATTCAAGATGAAGAAGGGGGAAATAATCTCTCCGACTATATAGAAACTTGCAGTTTTAAATTTCAAAAATAATAAAAATTATACAAAATTCTGAGGGGTTAAGGATACAATTACGTTACATTTAAAGAAAACCAAGACTCCAAGCTTAGCCAACCAGTGCACATTAGATCCTCCGCCAAAACCACACAAACAACATAACAAAGGAAATTTCCAAGATTACATTTAACCAAATATAAAGAAATCACTTTTTAACCCACTCTCGTCAGTGTCGTACACTGACAGATAATAATAAAAATACATCACCAATAAAATACAGATCTGAACCCTTAAATTAAAATGTTTTCATAGGGGCATGGCAGCCCGAAAGGTCCAGCAGCGAACCAATCGGGTATTGAGCGGCCCGCGTGACGGAAAGGGCGTGATGTTTGATAACCAATCAGCATCGAGCTGGTCCCCATGGGGCAGTGGCGTTTGATGATAAAACCCAATCAGCATCGAGCTGGTCCCGGCCCCGTCATTTGGGTAAATTGATGAACCAATCAGCATGGGCCCCGGGCCTCCGCAGGGCCCTCAGTGGCAAGTTTTTGAGGGCCCACGTCCCAGTCAAGATACCCCCACTATATATATTTTATAAAATATAAAATATATTATATATATATTTATATATGATAAGTAACTATCTATCTATTATCTATCTACCATCTATTTTAATTCATTATTGTAAAATATGAATAATTCAAATACCCAAATAAATATATATTATTTTATATATATATATTATATATATATTATATAATTATAATATAAAAAATATATATTTTATTATTATACACATACCCTATCTATCTATTTTTTTTATATATTTAAGATAAAATAAATAGATGTGTAGAGAGAAAAATTTTATGTAGAGATTAAAAATGATGTATTTATCTATAGATAAAAAATATAGATTGATAGATTAATGATATGTATTTATATTATATATATAATTATTATAAAAATATACATATATAAATGTATACATATAAAAACCATATAATATATATATCTATAAAATTAAAAATATAAAAAATTATAATATATATATATATGGGGTTTTGTGTGTGTGGGTGGTGGTGTGTGTGTGTGTGGGTGTGTGTTTTATGTAGGTATTTAAAATTTTTATATAATATATATATATATATATATTATTATATATTATATATAATCCATTATTTTCCCCCTTATCTATTATATATAGATATTTTAATATATATTATATATAAATATATATACTTTTATATTATTTATATATAAATATATATATAAAATTATATATATATATTAAATACATATATCCCTAACCCCAGAAACACACACACACACACACGCAAAACAGAACACACCACACACAAAACACACCCCACACACCCCACACACACACCCCACACCATTAAAAATTTATATATATATTTTTAAATATATATATATATATAAAATTTTATATAATTATATATATATTATATACCACCACACACATATATATATTATAAAATTATTTTATATATATATATATATATAATATTTAATATTTTAAAATTTTCCCCATCCCTTATATATATATAAATATATATATATATTATATTTATATATATTGTGTTGTGGGGTATATATATTTATATATAAAATTATATATTATATTTTTATTAATATATATTATATATTATATTTATATATGGGTGTGGGTGTGTGTTGTGTTGTGTGTATCTGTGGGGGTTGTGTTTGTGTTTTTTGTTTCGCGTCTATTTTATCTATGTATAAAATATTATATTATTTATTTATATATCCTATATTAAAAAATATTTATAATATATATTTTGGGTGGTACGGGAAATGAGTAAAGGGGTTTGGGGTGGTTAAAATCAGGGGTTTAATAGGTGCAAAAATTACGAGTAAAAAGTGATCTGTGTTAGTGCTCCATAAAAGAAAATTTCGTGAATTAAAGAGCTTTTTTTAATCCCCCCAAAAATAAAAAATGAAAATTTTATCCAAAATGCCCTCAAAAGCTTAAAAAAATTCCCAATTTTGGGCCCAGCTTTCCCGGGGTCTTTTTAAAACTAATAGAGATCCCAAAAATTGCCAAAGGAATGCTAGACTTCATTACCGGCAAAATAAGGTCATATCCTACTGCTTATCGAGAGTGCCACGATAGATAGAACAAAATGAAAAAAAAACATTTCCCCCAAAACAAACCAGAACCCCAAATTACGAAAAATTTACGAAAAAAAAAATCATTAGAAAATTTAAAAAGCTTCACGGTCCCGAGTAACACCCAAAACGCCGTACCACATTTTCCCCCCCTTCAGGTAATTCGCTAAAAAAAACAGCCAAACCCAACCCCCCAGTATTTTAAGTACATTTTATCCCCAAAAAAAACCGGTGGGTTTAAAATTTAGGGTTCCCAAAAGGGGGACAATATAATCAGCCCACCCACAAAAGAACCGCCAGAAAAACCCTAGGCACTCACAAAGCGAAATTTAAAGCGATGGAAACCTCAGATTTGGCCAGAAGTTTGACCCCCAAACCCGAACCCGGGGGAGCGCCGAGGGCACCGGAGGGTTTTGGGTTAGCAACCGCAAAGGAAGGGCCGACCCCTCTCCGAAAAACTGCCAATAAAAAAACCCCCCTTTCTTAAACCCCCTCAAACCCCCAAAGCCCACCCCTCCCCAAAAAAAAACATCCCTAAACCCTTTCCCCTCCCCCCAAAAACCCACCTCCGTATTTTAAAACCCTTCAAATTTATGCAAATTAAATAATGTTTGGGGCCATTATAAGGAGTGTGTGGGGCCCGTTCAATGCGACGCTGGAAAACCCGTATGTGCACGATTGTGGGTGGTAGGCCGAAAACGCGCAGATGTATGCTGTGTGTGTCCCGTGTACGTATCCATGCGTTTTATATGAAAAGAGTAGCAATTAAATGGTTTAAAAGAATATTTATGGTATATATTCATATGGTGTATATGTATGTGTGTATGTGGGGGCAGTGTGTGTAGGGGCATGTATATTTTGTATGGGGTATAGGTTATGTATATGTATGTGTGTATATAGGGAATATGTAAAAGGTGTGTTGTGTATATATTTTAAAGTAGGGTAAAAAGTGAGTAAGTTTTATACATGCGTTTTAAAATTGTTTAAAAAGTGAAGGCGTTATGTATGTTTTTAATGTATAGGTAGGGCTAAAATGTAAATGTGTACAATAGTAGTGCAAAGTATGGCGAATAAAAGTGTGCGTCACCCTTTACGCATTGCTTTTTTTATGGGTGTATATAACAGTATAACCCGATGCACAGGATGTATCCCGCAGGGGGGTGTCCCCATACTTTGGGGGGGATTTAGGCACGTGGTATGCGCATTTGAGGGTGCAGCTTCTATACATGGGTACACGAGGCTCGTATGTGTTACTTTAAAATGAAGAGTGGGGTATGCTATCACATACAAGGGGGGCATATTAAAGGGTATGTTTGGGTGTCCCATGTGCAAGAAAAAAACATATGCGTGCATTTGCCGTGAACAACTGTGTCTCCCCTGGGCGACATGCACATAAAAAAATCAGGTAAAAAAATACAATCACATAAACACACTTCTGTATTTTAACCCCTTTGCTCGGGGGAGTATCCCCCTGGTGTATGAGGGGCCCGTGCGTGGGGACAAAATAAGTACGCGCAAAAACCGGGCCAACCTGCTGGGGGGGTTATCAGTGGCAACCCGGGCTAAACACTCCCCCCCTTCCACCAAGATACCCCTAAGCCGTAGGGGGGAGGAAACTGGGCTGTATACCCCCAAAACAAAAAACCATGACTGAAACAAACAGGCAAGGGCCCTCTTTCCCCCGGTGGCAAAGGGAGCCCCTGGTTAGGGCGGCGTCAGGACTGTTCCAGAACAGAGGGCCTAAAAATTTCCCCGGGAAAAACAACGGCCCGGGCCCCCTTTTGATAAACCCCTTTGCCACATAAATTAAAGGACAATGAGAACTAAATCCGCCCTTACAAAGAAATTACTTGAGGAATTTTCCCTTTCCCCCAAAAGGGGATATTGTAGGCTCTTTGGGTTAAAGACTAGGCGAAAAAACCAAAAGATATTTAAATGATGGAATGTGTCTTTTGGGGAGAGGAAAAACCCCAGGGTACCCAAGCAAAATTTGGGGGGTTGGGCTTTTTTGTTCAAAAACGTTTAGAAAAGAATATCGGGGAAATTTCTATAGCTAAGCGAAAGAGTGGCTTCAGTAACAAAAACAAAAAACAATCGGTACAACTTAAAAATTTTTCAATCTATGCCCCCAAACCCGCACCCAGTGATGAGAAATAAGAGCTTTATGAAGATGTTCATTTAGCCAGCGAGGAGTAAAAACCCATTTCCCAAATAATGGGGGAATTTTTTAAAGCAAAAATAGGTAAAAATCGTAGAGAAACCGCCAAAAGGGAAACACGGGAAAAGTACTAGGAATGGAGGGGGACCAAAAGCTTTGTTGATTTTGCGGAGGGGTCGATCACTCCAAAAACATGTAATTAAATTTTTAAAAAAAGACTAGAGTGGGAAAATGGAATTGGGAAATCGCCCCTTTTGCATCAAAAAAGAAAATTTACTTCATAATTTCAAAAAGGCGGGGGATAAGTTAAAAAAAAGTGGAAGTTTTTAAAAAAGTAAAAAGTTTGGCACGACCCTAAAATGGTCCCCGAGGCCAAATTAAAAATTTCACCCCCAGAAGGGGAAAGGTTGGGAAAACCCCAAAAAAAAAAAAGCCAAAATTTTGCCCAAATTGAAGGGCCAAGCGGCAGAAATTTAAACCCTTTAAAATCCAAAAAGGGTATTCACTTCTCAACCCACGAAGACTCAAAAATTGAACCAAAACAAAAAACAAGGGGTTTTAAGAAAATATTAAGGGAAACTTTCACTAGAGTAGGCGGGAAGAATGTCAAGCAAAACTTTCCAGCAAGTTTTCGGTAGAAAATAAAGAGCTTAAACAAAAACGTAGGGGCATTTAAAAATATCGTCATCCGGGACAAAAATAGGGAAATTTGGGCCCAATAACAAGACTATAAATTAAAAAAAAAAGGGAAGATGTACGGAAAATTTAATACTCCAAAAAATAATGAAAAAAGTGATATCAAAGGGATAGCTTTAAAAAAGTTTAAAAAAAGACCCCGGGATAAAGGGGAAATCAATTGCCCTTCAAATTTAAAAAACCCGTGGAGAAGGGAAAATACAATAAGAAAGAAATCATAAAAATGTGGAGGACTTTTTTTCAGGGTCTATTTTCAACTCAAAAGAAAAGCCCTGGAGAGAACGAATGCGGTAACTAGAAGGGGCGTCCTAAATCACAAAAGAAAAAATAAAAAAAAGGCCTTAAAGGAATGAAGAGGGGGAAAACACTGGGGAAGATGGGAAATTTGTATAGAAACCCTTTAATTTAAAGCAGGGGGAAAATTTCCAAAAGTGAAATTTGCCAAACTTTTAACAAAAGCCTTTTCAAAGGGAAAACTCCGAAAGCCTGGGAAAAAAGCAAAAAATTTTTTTTCATACATAAAAAAAGGGGACAAAAGGGTCTAAAGAATACCCACCAATAACCCCCTTTAAACTACTTACAAAATTTTTCACAAAAAACATCACAAATCGCATTTTCTGACCCCCTCTGGATTCTAACCAGCCTAGAGAACAAGCAGGCTTTTGCAGTGGATTCTCAAAAACGACCCCATCCCCACGCTCACCCAAAAAAAGGAAAAAAAAAACGAATTAGGCCACGGTATGGCATTTATCGACTTTCGAAAAAGGCCAAAATTTGACTCTGTAGAGACCCAGCGTACTAGAAAAACTATCCGAAAACAGGGGGTTTGAGGAGGTTATTGTAAAAACTGGAAGATTTTACAAAAGATGGGGGCACAACCCTCAAGCTCCACCCGAAACCGCAAAAAAAAACCCCCAAATTTAAAAAAAGGGGTTAGACCCGGACGATACCATCTCACCAAAAAATGTTTAAAAGCCCCTTTTCTTGGGGGAAAATTTCCAAAAAACTAGAGTGGAATGGAAAGGGTTCAAAAAAGGGAAGGGCGCATATCTAAAAAAATCTAAAAATTTGCAGATGATATGTTCTCTTTAGTGAATCTCAAAAGAAAAGCGCAACTATTAAAGGATCTAAAAAAGAGAAAGTCTGAAAAACGGGGTTTTGGATGAACAAGGGAAAAAAGACTAAACTCATGTTTAAAAAGTAGAGTTCATTTTAAAAGATACAAACAAGGCCAAAAGCAAAAGGGATGGGCAAGTATATATACCTAAAGGGCAAAATCGTAAAAGGGCAAAAAAATCTAGCGAAGAGGGGAAAAAAACGACCCCATCCGTCTAGGCTGGAGGGGTCTGTGGGAAAACACAGTTTGCTACTAAAAGGCTCTTTGCCCTTATGTTTTTTCAAAAAAAAAGGCTTTTAAACCAAAGTTTCCTAACCCGTTATGGGGCCATGGATAGAAAAATTGGGCTACAACCAATTACTGGGGAAGGGAAAAAAAAAAGTGCCCAAGAAAGGGGTGGAAAACTGATGCTGGAATTAGCCAAAGGGTAGGATGAGGGGGGACGTGGATCAGGGAACAGACAAAAATAGATGTATACTTGGGGAGCATCAAAAGAAAAAATGCAAGGGCAGGGCATATACCACGGGGGACCCCCATAACAGATGGACAAAAATTGTAACAGACCGGGGGGAAAAATAATATAAAGAGACCCAAAGGGGCCGAAACCAAAGGCAAGATGGCCCCCGACGAAATAACGAAAAATTTGGGGGGGCCCGGGCTGGAAAAAAAAACAAAAAGACAAACAAAGTTGGGAAAAAATTGGGAAGGGCCCACGTCCTGGCCCCGGGGGGGGCTTGGGCCCAGGGTGCTGCCGGGGGTGCTGGGTGCTGATTATGATGATGATTTATAATATATATTTTATATATAAAATTTTATATATATATATATATTTTATATATATAAAGGGTGTGTTGTGGTGTGTGGTGTGTGTTTTGTGTGGTTTTGTTGTGTGTGTGTGGGGTTTTTGTATGTATGTTGGAAGTATGTTGATATATGCATTAAATCTCTATATAATATACCCTTTTAAAACCCCCCCCCCTATATATAAAATTAAAAAATATACCCATACTTTCTTAAAATTTTTATCCTATATACCTGTAAATATACCAAAATATTTCCCTATTAAAATTTAATAAACAAAATTTATAATTTTATATATATTATATATATTTTTATATATATATATATTATATACATAATACTTTTATTAAATATATATAAATTATATATATATCTAATATATCTTTTTATATATATTCCCATATCTACTAAAATAATATATAATATATAAAATATACACTATATATATTTTAAACCCCATATAAAACCCAATAATTTTATATTAAATTTTATTTTCTCTATATAAAATATAATATTAATTTTATACTATTATTTAAAAACATAAAAAATAATTAAAAAAATAAAATAAATAAACCTAAATACCCAGTTAAAAATTTAATTTTATTTATGTAAACTTTAGTATTGGATATTGTATATGTTTTAAAAATATAATTTTAAAAAATATACAACAATTATTAAAATATATAAAAATTATTTTATAATATATATATTTTAATTACCCAAAAAACATGTATATATGTATAGAAATATTGAAATATTGATAAATATTTATATTAAACTAAATTTTATATTTAGAGATTTAAAATAAAGAGGATTTTTTTATGGTAAAAAAAATGATTTATAGATTTAAATGATTGTTATATATATATATATATATTTTATATATATATATTATATTTTATATATTATATATTTAATATATATTATCACACACACACACACACCCCACACACACACACCCACATATTTTTAAAATATATATAAATATATATATTTATAAAATATATAATATTTTTATATATACTAAAATATTTTATTATATAAATATATTTTATATATATTATATATATATATATATATCAATAATTAAAAATATTTTATATATATTGGGATATAATTTATATAGATATTTTTTTATATATTAAATATATGGGGTTTAAAAAAAATATAAAATCTTTTTATATTTTATCCCCCCCAAAATATAGGAATACTATATAGAATAAAAATATATATAAATTATATATATATAAAAACCAAAATATAATATATATATATAATAAATAAATTATTAAAAATTTTTTAATTTAAATTTTAAATTTTTAATTTTATATTTTTATATATTTTATAAAATATTTTCATATAATTTATATAATTATAAAATATATATATTATATATATATATATTTAAATTGTGTGTGTGTGTGTGGGGTGTGTGGTGTGTGTTTTGTTGTGTGTGTATCAAAGTATATAATTTAAAATTTTAATTATTGTTTTGATATTAATTATGTATATATGTATATTTATTATATATTATATATATATATATATATTATATTTTATATATATATATTATATCCACACACACACACCACAACAACACCACACACACCACACCACACCAACACAAAAACACACACACACACACAACCACAACCATATTAATATAAATATGTATAATAATATAAAATTATATAATATAATATAAATATTATATGTAATAATAATATATTTATTATATTAATATTTATTATATATATATTAAAAATTAATATATATAAATAATATTTTTTATATATTTACACAACACACACACACAACCACACAGACACAACGACACACCACCACACACAACAACACACACACACCAGAATAAATTTTATATATTTATATTAAAAATGATTATATATATAAAATAGATAGATGATGATAGATAATAGATAGATAGATAGATAGATAGAAGATAGATCAAAATATTATATATAAAATATATTATATTATTATATATAATATATATTATATTATATATATTATTATATTGTATATATATATGTATTAAAATATATAATATATATATATATTTATATTACATTATAATTTTATATATTTTATATTTTATATATATGTATTATTTACACACACAACACCAAAACAAAACCCCCCCCCTCGCCCCAAAACCCCAACCCACACCACACAACACAAACACACACACACACCACACACACACCCCCACACACACACACACCACACAAAACCACATTAAAATATATATATATATAAATATTTATATAAATATATTATATATTATATAATATGCACACACACACACCACACACCACAACACACCAACACACACACACACCCCCACGCACGTACATAGTTTTTTATACAATTACTTATACCCCACACCACACTTATTATTTGAAAAGCTGAACACTAAGCGGGTGTGGATTTAGATAAACAAAACCTCCTCGAGAAATTTTTGCCAAAGGGAATTTTTTGAATTCATTAAAAACCTTTTGGAAACTTACATTCTGTCTGAAAGTGTTACCGAAGTTAACGACAAAAAAAAAGGCTCTGGGCCCCAAACCCTTTAAAATTTCCTTATTTCGCTTTTTCAGACGTGCCTTATTGATCAAGTTGAGACTTTGTTTTTGAAGATTACAATAAGAAAGCTAAAAAACACCTTTTTATTAAAAAATTTTTAGAATTTTTTAAAATTTGACATAGTTATTCCAAGTTTCTCTCTAAATTCCCAAAAAAGAAACATTATTCCCCCCATAAACTTGATATATTTATTATATATATATATATATTTATTTATATATATATAATATATAATATATATATATAATATAAATAATATTTATATATATATTAATAATATTAAATATAACAAAAACATATATGTGCATATATCACATAAATGCATATAAATGGTTCATAATACATTTATATTACGAACATACACCACATAGACACAACCAAGACCACACACATATATATGTATACATTATAATTTATATATATATATATAATATATATATATTATATGTATTGTGTGGTGTTGTGTGTGGTTGTGTGTGTTGTGTGTGTGTGTGTGTGGGGTTTTGGGAAATATATAATTTTTATATATTATAATATAATTAATTTTATTAATAATATCTATATCTATATCTTCTATATCTTCTATCTATATATAATTAAAAATATATTATATATAATATTAAAATAAATTAATTGCATTTTATATTTAATATTTATATATATTTATATTAATATATTTATATATTAATTTTAATTTTGCTTATATAATTATATATATATATACACAATATATATCCTATAATAATATATTATAATAATATATATATATATATATATATATATATATATATCATTATTAGCGTGGTACATCACTAATCGTATCCCCCCCCACCCCCTTTTATAAAGTGAGGAAACAGAGCGGTCGGGTCAACGGAAACCACCAAAAGGAAACATACAAAAGGGGTTTTATGCTAAGGGACTACATCAAAAATAAAAAAATATGTACAAACGAGTTGGGGGAGAGGAGAGGGTCCAGCGGAGCGGGGAGGTCACATGGGGGAAGGGAAACACCAAGCAAAGTCATAATTTTTTGGGTGGTGCTCCTTCTATTTGCCCCACTAGTAAAAAAAAAGATACCCTGTTCCCCCGGTGTAAAAGCCAATCGGGAAAGACCCAAACCCCCCGTTCGAGGGGTAAACATCGGGGAAGGTCCAGGTAATCCTGAATTCTTTTTTAAATAATCTTTTCAGAGATGCCTACACCGAAACTCCGAGGTCCTACATCTAGCGGTGATGGGGCCCCCAGGACCTGCCCTTCCGTCACCCACACTCTTCCGGCGATCACACTTGCTGAAAAAAACCCGTCGCTCCTCCAACGGTCCCTCTACTACCGGTAGCTTCTCGGCAGGCAGCTCCACCGGCAGTCCTCAGCAGGCAGCTCCTCCGGCATGTCCTCGGCAAGCAGCTCCTCCGGCATTGTCCTCGGCAGGCAGTTCCTCCGGCATGTCCTCGGCAGGCAGCTCCTCCGGCATGCTCCTCGGCAGGCAGATCCCCCGGCAGTCCGATGCCCACCAGACCTTTGGGCAGGCATGCCAACTGGTCGTTGGGGTGCACATCCTGCACCCACCAGTTGTTCCTTCCAGCGCGTTCTTGGCGGGAGGTTTCCTCCGGCGCGCCCTGGCAGGCGACTAATCATATACTTTGTATAACACATATTCTGCAACACTTCGATCAGAGAGGCCTGTATGATATAATTCTTCTGTGTTACAATCGCCGAGAAGGTCTCGGCGAGTACCACCCGGGTCAACACAGGTCTGTATCAGGCATAAGAGCTGACCTATCCAAAATGCTTGTACCAGGGGTCGTGCCGTAGGAGGTGATGGCAGCTCTTCTATGATCATTGTTGGAAAGGGAAAGAAATCATGACCTAAATAATTAATAATATTGAAGTAGAATGTGACTTGACATTGTAGCTTGTGTATGTTGAAAGTGTGAGGGCAATTTGAGGGGAACCTCTGTGCCGTCAAAACGCCCATAACTTCAGGAAAGAGACCGTTAAGCTGATATTCTAATATTTCTAGAAAGTTTTCTAATATATAATCTAATATAGTTTTTTATTAGCAAACTTCTTATAGTGTGTGCATTTTACAATCAATACAGTGGACATCGAGCAGCAGACCTGGAAAGGGCACTCCTCTCTTCTCTCCCTGCAGTGAATCGCCCTTACTTGGGCGATTCAGAGTGAAGGGAGGAAAAGTACCTGTAAAGGCGCTCGATGGGGACAGCAGGTGGCGCCAAGCCCGATAATGCCAAGAGAGCTACTATGACCTCACGGTCTCGAGGCTTTTGCATGGACGATTAAACAGAATGTACGCACGCACCCGGTCCAATGCAATGTTCGGCCTCGGCTCTTACGCTTTAATCGGACGTGACGGGTCCCCCTTGTTTGCTGTTACGATGCTATTTGCTTGAAGTTGCTTCGTCCCTCTAGCCAATTTTTTCCTATACGAATTTTCGGCATTAGGATACTCTGTGCACACCTTCTGGTGAACTGATCTCTATCTTCGGCGCGTTCTCGGACGTGGGCAGACCTTTAACTCTCGCAGGGTAAGGGTGTTCCGGGGGGGGCTTAGAGTGCCCTGCCTTACGGTGTGCATAGAGTTTGCCATTATATTTGCTGGGACTATCGCTGTTTCGTAGGTACGATAGGCAGGTATAAGCCCCTCCTTTGTTCAGGAGCTCAGAAGCCTGGTTCTGTCTAAGTAGTTGCTGCTAGACAGAACACATAACTTCCTGTCCTTGCATAGGAACCGCCTGAAAAAAGTTAGCTTCTCTCCTCAATTGTGGTGAAATAGCCTGGGTTGCTGTTTCGAGGGATGAAGGAACTTACTCGAACTTACTCTTCTCTCAATGAGTTGAAACAGCCTTTCGGTGGTTGTTTTCAGAGAGAAAGAGGGAATTCACTTTGAAAGGTACAGGGCCTCTCCATCCCTCAATAAGGTGAAACAACCTTTTGAGTGGTTGCTTCAGATGGATGAGAGAAACTGCCTGGAAAAAGTGTAGAGTTCCCTTCACTCACTGAGGTGAAACAAGCCTCTGGGTGAGCTGTTTCAGAAGGAGAAGGGATCCACTTTGAAAAGTAGCAGGTCCTCTATCCTCCCACACCTGAGGTGAAAGAAACCTTTTGGGTGGTTGTTTCAGAGGGATGAGAGGAACTTGCTGCCTGGAAAAAGTGTAAGAGTCACTTTCCTCCACGAGGTGAACAGCCTTTTGGGTGGCTGTTTCAGAGGAAAAGGGATTCACTTGAAAAGGTATAGGCCGCCACTCCTCACTGATGTAAAACACCCTTGGGTGGTTTCGCAGAGGGATGATAAGGGACCACTGGAAAAGTGCTAAGGGCTTTCGCCTCACTGAGGTGAAGCAACCTTTGGGTGGCTGCTTCAGAGGATGACAAAGGGTTCCAAACAATATGATGTCCTGTTAGTGGAAGGGCATCCCTCTTGGTCTCTCCCCAAGGGTTCACACTATCCACTGTGCATGGCAGTCCTGTGCGCTGTGGAGAAGGGATTCTGGGAGGTTGAGCGATGCAGTGAATGAGTACACCCTGCGGCTAGCAACACGCCTCTTTTGATCCTATATTCCGGCAAGACAGGCGGCCTATCCAGCCCGTTAGTCAATCGGGTTGTGGTCTCCCTCGGGAAGCTAGGTCAAGCAGTAATGCTTGCCGTTGGTACTCACACTGGATCCGTGAGTGCCGCTGCAACGGCTAATTGGCTGCGTATATCCACTCATCACCCCTGTTGCTGTTAGAAGACAGTGACACACCAGCTTCCCCTTGTTGGACAGTGTGGTGGGTGGGGCGTGGGTGATGAATGATGCTAGACGTTGAACGACTCATGCAACCACGCAGCCACCTGAATCCATACGTGCCTCCGGGTGTTAAAAATAAACCTCGAGCACAGGATGACTCTGACATGCCTGCTGCCAAGACAATGGACAGACAGAAAACAATGTAAAATAAGTCTGGTCCACCAGGATTGTCCACAGATGGAGCTCTCGTGCTGTGCTGGCCCCTCCAGCCAGCACCCAAGCCAGGAGAAGGTCTCTGAGTAACCCCTCAGACGACCCCCTGACCGAATCGGGAGCGACAAGCTGAACCAGCCGAAACAGCTGGTGGCGCCACAACCAAGCCCCAAAGCTGAAAACGGTCCCGAGGCCGGAGACTGACTCTGAGGGAGAGTCTGGACCCCCAAAGCTTTTTCCCCACAATTCAAATGCCATCAAACCTGAAGGCTTCGCAATGCTACCAAAGGTCAGGGCGTTGGTAGCCAGCACAAATCGTTGTCGAGCTGGGTGCAGGAGATCAGGGCATGATCATCATGCCCAAAAGATCAGCTAGCCTTTGTTTTCCTGGCAGGAAACGAAGGAGCTAAAAGATGGGAGGAAAGTGAGCCTCTCACCTCTGAATCGAGGAAAGAGGTTCAGATTGTGCTCTTCTTTGCTTCTCAGTCTCATAATGAATGTGGAGGTGATCACATCACACCCACAGGGTCGTGGGAGGCTTTCCGATGACTCCAACCAGGCAGTCCTGGTGACCATGAAAGGTACCCAACCCTCTCCTTGATCTGGGTGAACTGGGGTACCTACAACCTTCGAACATTCGTGCTGATCCACTTGGTGTTCAAGTGCCAAAAGTACGGCATCCCAGGCTAGCTACACAGCCAAGCCTAAATGTGGTGTCTGCAGCAAGGCACACACCACCGAGGTGTGCATCAAGCTTACAAAGAGGAAAAGATGGACACAACAGCCAAATGTCCCAACTGTGCCAAGAAGCATCACTCCTGCATCCTTGCTTGCTCTGTCGGAAAGAGTCGCCCTCAACGGCAAGAGGTTTGCTAAGAAGCAACCGAACTTGTGTTCCCTCCCCCCCAGGCACCTAGTCTGGGGGGAAGAACAAAAGTGGGAAAAGGCCCTCATGACCTCCTAAGAGGAAGGAAGCCGCCCCCCAGCACGAAACCAGAGATCCTCCAACAAATAGGAGTTCGCCAAAATGAAAAAAAGTGCAGAAGAACCACAGGATAAATGTTTCAAACAGCACCACAAAGTCCCACTAAGAGCCCGAAGACCTCCTCCCTCGGATGAGGAGGACATGTTCGTTCCTGTTGGCAGCTGTAGTCACAGCAGTAGCAAGCAAGCCTTGGGAAGGACGAGTGAAGAGGCCAGAAAGGCGGTGCGATCGCCTGACGGCAATGTGACCAAGACTGTCGCAGTCCTAAAGGGAAGGAACTGGAAAGGGCCAAGCCAGCCCTCCTCAACCCTTACCCCAGGACAGACTCCCCTCCCCACCTCCAATCCAGGCCATGTCCCACAGGCAAGCCAAAGCCAGTCTGAATTCAGTGCCAGAGCCAAATCATAACAAGGTGCCCTTGCCAGGCAACAGTTGACAGAGAAAAGTCCAGATACACATAGTCCAAACTACCAAAGGCTCTCCACCCCGCACAGTGGACCCAGGGATGCCTGACAGCTGAGAAGACCCCTCAAGCAATGAGGACCTTCACAAGAGTTGTCAGACTCCAAAACTGTCAATATCCAAATACGACGATGTCTCGATGTAACCATCATCTAGTAACATCATGGCATGCTATCCAAGCATTCTGCTGTGGAACATCGATGGCTTCTCCACAAGGAGTGCCATCCTCCACGCATAGTGTGATCAAGGATCATTGACATTGTCAAGCTCAAGGGGACATTAACGTGGAACCTGTTCGCTTCTCCGGGTATCATGTCTTCATGCTGCCATGTACGATGGCGAAAGAGGCCTGATCACCCTTGTCAGAGCAACATTCCCGCTCCGCAATAGCGCCGAATGCAAACACCGCACTGTGGAGACGATGCTGAATCTCTTGCTGTCGAGATCACGCTGACCGGGGAGGCCCTTATCTTGTACAATGTGTACAGCTGGCGCACCTGAGTATCTTAGATATCAGCCAGGTCTGTGCTTTCTGCAGCTCATGACCGAGTGATAATAGGGGAGACTTCATCGCACACCAACCCATCCTGGCTCCCTGCTGGGCACCGGATGCGGCTGGCTATCACATATCCAGCCGTATCCGTGAGACATTCTGAGATCACTCCTCCTCAAACCCAAGAGCCAATGCATGTTCATAGGAAGGGTCCTAGACGCTCACCCTGGCCGCTGTGACCTGGTGGAGAGGATTGGCTGGCGTGTCAATGAGACCGCCACTATTGAACTATGTTACTGCACTATAACTACCTCATGGATAGTGGCCCGCCGAAATGCCACGACCGAATCCAAGATGGAAACAGACAGTCCAACTGGCCAGGCGGTTTCAGAACGCCTTGGCCCGCTGGTCTGAGAATCAATGACCCCCACACAAGTTACATGTGGGAAGTGCTACAAAGGCAGACTTGTAAATGCCATTGAATGAGGCGCCTCACTGACCTACCCAAAACTCGGCATAAAGTCCAGGAGTCCAAAGACGCCTGGTACTTTAACATGAGGTTACGGAGGTCCGACCATAGGTAATATGTGGCGAAAACATTTCGAAGGCAAAGAACCCCTGACAACCTAGCCCTCCTAAGGAGGCTTCATGGATGCCAAGGAACTGCAAACAGATCAGGCAGGAAAAGTGGCTCATTGGTGTGGATCCTTCACCACCATACCACCCTCTCATAGCTATGGCAACGGGTCAGCCGCTCAGGCCCCGAGATGGCATGCACATGACCCCCAGTCAAAGGCAACAGACTGCCGCACAGTTCTCTGCGAGAAACAAGTACGCACAGCCTCCACCGAACTGCAGGACAATACAAGAACGCCACAACCAGCCGATACTTGCTCATATCAGAGACAAGGGCAGCCGAACCCGATAACTCAGTACGTTATCTTTTCTCTGTTGGAACTAAGAAATATATATAAGGCCAGTTTTGTAAACACAGCCGGGCTCCGATATCTTGTACCTATCATTTTCCCACCTGGGACTAGAGGGGAGCTTGCATTCCGGCAACTCATCACAAGTCCTGAGAAACATCCATAGTTCCCATCCCTAACCACAGGACCAGGGAAGTACCGCCCCCATCTCTCTCTACTCAGCTGTCTGGCCAGACGAGACCGCGAGGAGTTACTATGGACCGCCCCGATGAAATGGGGAAGCACCTCCACGATTCACCAGGGGCATTAGCACAGTGCATAGCATAGCCATGCTCCTTTGGAGCACAATATGCACGGGCCATCTGTGGTAGTATTCCTTGACCTGGAGAAGGCCTTTGAATTGTCCTCTTGCCATTCAGAAGCCTGATCCAAAAAGGAATCAGATAAAGCTCTTGGGCTTTGGATAGGTGACCTAGTTTAGGAAGTAGAACAGCCAGAGTCAAATCCAAGTCACCTATCAAAGCACAGCCACTGAGAATGGAACACCACAGGGTGGGTTCTCAGGCCAGCCCTCTTTAACACATTAATGTACTTGTATCCTCAACATAACCTCGCAAGTGGGATCAAGATAATCTCCTATGCAGATGATCTGCTAATTTATCTCCACTAACCATAAACTGCCTAAATAAAGTCAGCGTTGTCTGTACCCCATGATCCGAGGATGTTTGTAGGACAGGAATAAAGATCTCTGCAGCCAAATCCAAAGCCATGGCTCTGAAACAAAGTTCAAGGCACAAGTCTGAAATCCAGGGAATCGACTTGGGGAGTGGGTTCCAGGACTACCTCTAACCTGGGGTAAGGATAGACGGACCTCTCCTGTCTCCTTCCAGAAGGAGTCCAGTACCTGGTTGACCGAACAAAATCAAGACTGTCTGTCAATGAGAGCAATGATTGGAAGCGCATAGGGGCCAGAACACAGAGTACTTAAGATCTTTCTATGTCTTTCTATGCTGTCTTCAGGGCAGCTCTCACCCAATGACAATATCTACCCGTCTGACTCTATCCTCACACTGGCACAGAGGATCTTGCACAGGGTTAGAAGAGGAATGAGCACTTGCTGACGAGACAGCCGAAGTTGCAGGGGTAATGCCCTCCTAATCCCACGAATAATACATCAAAGCCGAAAAGTATTTAGGAAGAAGTGTATGGTGCCAGCAACCTCCTTCCACTGGCAGCTTCAGAAGGTAGACAAGATCTAGCCTTCTGACCTACTATCCTCACACTGGCACAGAGGATTCTTGCACAGGGTAGAAGAATTAATCATTGAACTGGGTTCCCAGCACATAGGTGATCAGGGTAATGAGCTTGCTGACAGACTAGCCGAAGTTGCAGGGTATTCCCCCTAATCCCACGATAATACATCAACGCACGAAAATTATTTTAGGCCCATTGTGGACTAATGCTTCCTTGCTCTGATTGCATACGTCCTGCAGGCCAGCGCTTCTTGCAGGAGGTCCTCCGGCGCGTCCTGGGCAGGCGACTATCATATACTTTGTATAACACATATTCTGCAACACTTCGATCAGAGAGGCCTGTATGATATAAATTCTTCTGTGTTACAATCGCCGAGAAGGTCTCGGCGAGTACCACCGGGTCAACACATGGTCTGTATCAGGCATAAGAGCTGACCTATCCAAAAATGCTTGTACCAGGGGTCGTGCCGTAGGAGGTGATGGCAGCTCTTCATATGATCATTGTTGGGAGGTAATGAAATCATGACCTAAATAATATATAATATATGAAGTAGAATGTGACTTGACATTGTAGCTTGTGTATGTTGAAAGTGTGAGGGCAATTTGAGGGGAACCTCTGTGCCGTCAATACGCCCATAACATTCAGGAAAGAGACCGTTAAGCTGATATTCTAATATTTCTAGAAAGTTTTCTAATATATAATCTAATATATGTTGTTAATTAGCAGCTTCTTATAGTGTGTGCATTTTACAATCAATACAGTGGACATCGAGCAGCAGACCTGGAAGGACACTCCTCTCTTCTCTCCCTGCAGTGAATCAGCCCTTACTTGGGCGATTCAGAGTGAAGGGAGGAACGTACCTGTAAAGGCGCTCGATGGGGCACAGCAGGTGGCGCCAAGCCAGATAATGCCAAGAGAGCTACTATGACCTCACGGTCTCGAGGCTTTTGCATGGACGGATTAAACAGATGTACCGCACCCGGTCCAATGCAATTTCGGCCTCGGCTCTTACGCTTTATCGGACGGTGACGGGTCCACCCTTGTTTGCTGTTACGATGCTATTTGCTTGAATGTTGCTTCGTGCCCTCTAGCCAATTTTTTCCTATACGAATTTTCGGCATTAGGATAACTCTGTGCACACCTTCTGGTGAACTGGACTCTATCTTCGGGCGCGTGCTCGGACGTGGGCAGACCTTTACCTCTCGCAGGGTAAGGGTGTCCGGGGGGGGCTTAGAGTGCCTGCCTTACGGTGTGCATAGAGTTGCCATTATATTTGCTAGGGACTATCGCTGTTTCGATAGGTACGATAGGCAGGTAGGAGCCCCTCCCTTTGGTTAGGAGCTCAGCCTGGTTCTGTCTAAGTAGTTGCTGCTAGACAGAAACACTAACTTCCTGTCCTGCCATAGGAACCGCCTGAAAAAGTTAGCTTCTCTCCTCATTGTGGTGAAATAGCCTTTGGGTTGCTGTTTCAGAGGGATGAAGGAACTTACTCGAACTTACTCTTCTCTCACTGAGGTGAAACAGCCTTTCGGTGGTTGTTTCAGAGAGAAGAGGGATTCACTTTGAAAAGGTACAGGGCCTCTCCTCCCTCAATAAGGTGAAACAACCTTTGAGTGGTTGCTTCAGAGGGATGAGAGAAACTGCCTGGAAAAAGTGTAAGAGTTCCCTTCCTCACTGAGGTGAAACAGCCTCTGGGTGACTGTTTCAGAAGGAAGAGGGATCCACTTTGAAAAGGTACAGGTCTCTCCTCCCACACTGAGGTGAAAGAACCCTTTGGGTGGTTGTTTCAGAGGGATGAGAGGAACTGCCTCGAAAAAAGTGTAAGAGCTCCCTTCCTCACTGAGGTGAACAGCCTTTGGGTGGCTGTTTCAGAGGAAAAGGGATTCACTTTGAAAAGGTATAGGACCTCCACTCCCTCACTGAGGTAAAACAACCTTTGGGTGGTTGTCGCAGAGGGATGAAAGGAACCACCTGGAAAAAGTGCAAGGGCTTTCCCTCACTGAGGTGAAGCAACCTTTGGGTGGCTGCTTCAGAGGGATGAGCAAAAGGGTTCCAAACAATATGATGTCCTGTAGGTGGAAGGGCATCCCCTCTGGTCTCTCCCCAAGGGTTCACACCTATCCACGTGTGCATGGCAGTCTTGTGCGCTGTGGAGAAGGGAGTCCTGGAGGTTGAGCGATGCCGTGAATGAGTACACCCTGCGGCTAGCAACACGCCTCTTTGATCCTATATTCCGGCAAGACAGGCGGCCTATCCAGGCCCGGTTAGGTCAATCGGTTGGTCTCCCTCGGGAAGCTAGAGTCAAGCAGTAATGCTGCCGTTGGTACTCACACTGGTCCGTGAGTGCCGCTGCAACGGCTAATTGGCTGCGTATATCCACTCATCACCCCTGTTGCTGTTAGACAGTGACACACACTCAGCTTCCCCTTGTTGGACATTGTGGTGGGTGGGGGCGTGGGTGGATGATGATGCTAACGTTGACGACTCATGCAACCACGGCAGCCACCCTGAATCCATACGTGCCTCCGGGTGGTAAAAGAAAACCTCGAGCACAGGATGACTCTGACATGCCTGCTGCCAAGACAATGGACAAGACAGAAAAGCAATGTAAAAATAAGTCTGTCCACCAGATTGTCCAACAGATGGACTCTCGTGCTGGCCCCTCCAGGCCAGCACCCAAGCCAGGAAGGTCTCTGAGTACCCCTCAGACGACCCCCCTGACCGAATCGGGAGCACAAGCTGAACCAGCCGAAACAGCTGGTGGCCCCACAACCAAGCCCCAAAGCTGAAACGTCCGAGGCCGGAGACGGACTCTGAGGGAGAGTCTGGACCCCCAAAGCTTTTCCCCACAATTCAAAATGCCAATCAAACATGAAGGCTCGACAATGCCTACCAAATGGTCAGGGCGTTGGAGAGCCAGCACAAATCGTTGTCGATCTGGGTTGCAGGAGATCAGGGCATGATCATCATGCCCAAAGATCAAGCTAGCCTTTGTTTTCTGCAGGAAACGAAGGAGCTAAAAGATGGGAGGAAAGTGAGCCTCTCACCTCTGAATCCCGAGGAAAAGAGGTTCAAGATGGTGCTACTTGGCTTCTCAGTCTCATATGATGTGGAGGTGATCACATCACACCCACAGGTCGTGGAGGCTTTCCGAATGACTCCAACCAGGCAAGTCCTGGTGACCATGAAAGGTACCCCAACCTCTACCCTTGATCTGGGTAACTGGGGTACCTACAACCTTCGAACATTCGTGCCTGATCCACTTCGGTGTTTCAAGTGCCAAAAGTACGGACATCACCAGGCTAGCTACACAGCCAAGCCTAAATGTGGTGTCTGCAGCAAGGCACACACCACCGAGGTGTGCATCAAGGCTTACAAAGAGGAAAAGAGGGACACAACAGCCAAATGTCCCAACTGTGCCAAGAAGCATCACGCCTGCAGCCTGGCTTGCTCTGTCAGGAAAGAGGCGGCCCTCAAGCGGCAAGAGGTTGCTAAGAAGCAACCAGACTTTGTTCCCTCCCCCCCCAGGCACCTATGTCTGGGGGAAGAACAAAAGTGAAAAGGCCTCCTGACCTCCTAAGAGGAAGGAAGCCGCCCCCCAGCCGAAACCAGAGATCTCCAACAAATAGGAGTTCTCCAAAATGAAAAAAAGTGCAGAAGAACCACAGGAATAAATGTTCAAACAGCACCACAAAGTCCTCCCTAAGAGCCGAAGACCTCCTCCTCGATGAGGAGGACATGTCGTTCCTGTTGGCAGCTGTAGTCACAGCAGTAGCAGCAGCCTTGGGAAGGACGAGTGAAGAGGCCAAGAAGGCAGTTGCGATCGCCATGACGGCAATGACCAAGACTGTCGCAGTCCTAAAGGGAAGGAAGCTGGAAAGGGCCAAGCCAGCCCCATCCTCACCCTTACCCCAGGACGAGACTCCCCTCCCCACTCCAATCCAGGCCATGTCCACACAGGCAGAGCCAAACCAGTCTGATTCAGTGCCAGAGCCAAAATCAGAACAAGGTGACCTTGCCCAGGCAACAGCTTGAACAGAGAAAAGTCCAGATACACATAGTCAGAACTACCAAAGGCTCTCCACCCCCCAGTGGACCCAGGGATAGCCTGACAGCTGAAGAAGACCCCTCAAGCAATGAGGACTTCACAATGGAGTTGTCAGACTCCAAAACTAGTCAATCCAAATACGACGATGTCTCTGATGTAACCATCATCTAGTAACATCATGGCATGCTATCAAAGCATTCTGCTGTGGAACATCTATGGCTTCTCCACAAGGAGTGCCATCCTCCACGCAATAGTGTGATCAAGGAGCATTGACATTGTCATGCTCCAGGAGACATTAACAGTGGAACCTGTTCGCTTCTCCGGGTATCATGTCTTCATGCTGCCATGTACTGATGGCAAGAGAGGCCTGATCACCCTTGTCAGAGCAACAATTCCCGGCTCCGCAATAGCCGATGCACCGCACTGTGGAGACGATGCTGAATCTCTTGCTGTCGAGATTCACCTGACCGGGGAGGCCCTGATATTGTACAATGTGTACAGCTGGCCACACTGTAGTATCTTAGATATCAGCCAGGTCTGTGCTTCTGCAGCTCATGACCGAGTGATAATAGGGGGAGACTTCATCGCACACCACCCCATCCTGGCTCCTGCTGGGCACCGGATGCGGCTGGCTATCACATAGCCAGCCGTATCCTTGAGACATTCCCTGAGATCACTCTCCTCAATACCCAAGAGCCAATGCATGTCATAGGAGGGGTCCTAGACCTCACCCTGGCCGCTGTGACTCTGGTGGAGAGGATTGGCTGGCGTGTCAATGAGACCGTCACTATTGACTATTACGGCACTATAACTACCCTCATGGATAGTGGCCCAGCCGAAATGCCACGACCGAATCCAAGATGGAAAACAGACAAGGCCAACTGGCAGGCGTTTCAGAACGCCTTGGCCCGCTGTCTGAGAAGCAATGAACCCACACAAAGTTAAATGTGGAAGTGCTACAAGGCAGACTTGTAAATGCCATTGATGAGGCAGCCTCACTGACCATACCCAAAACTCGGCATAAGTCCAGGAGTCACAAAGACGCCTGGTACTTTAACAATGAGGTTACGGAGGTCGACCATAGGGTAAATATGTGGCGAAAACATTTCCGAAGGCAAAGAACCCCTGACAACCTAGCCCTCCTAAGGGAGGCTGTCAGGGATGCCAAGGAAACTGCAAACAGAGTCAGGCAGGAAAAGTGGCTGCATTGGTGTGAGTCCTTCGACCACCATACCACCCTCTCAGAGCTATGGCAACGGGTCAAGCCGCTCAGCCCCGAGATGCATGCACCATGACCCCCAGTCAAAGGCAAACAGACTGCCGCACGAGTTCTCTGCGAGAACAAGTAGCAACAGCCTGCCAGCCGAACTGAGGACAAGACAAGAACGCCTACAACCAGCCAGACTTGCTCATATCAGAGAAAGGGCAGCCGAACCCGATAACTCAGACGTTATCTTTTCTCTGTTGGAACTAAGAAATATATATAAGGCCAGTTGTAACACAGCCCCGGGCTCTGATGGGATCTTGTACCCTATCATTTCCCACCTGGGACTAGTAGGGGAGCTTGCATTCCTGCAACTCATCAACAAGTCCTGAGAAACATCCATAGTTCCCATCCCTAAACCAAAGGAGCCAGGGAAGTACCGCCCCATCTCTCTCCTCAGCTGTCTGGCCAAGACGACCGAGAGGATGGTACTGAACCGGCTCCGATGGAAAATGGGAACACCTCCACGGATTCACCAGGGGCATGAGCACAGTGCATAGCATAGCCATGCTCTTGAGCACAATATGCACGGGCACATCTGTGGTAGTATTCCTTGACCTGGAGAAGGCTTTTGAATTGTCCTCTTGCCATTCAGGAGAGCCTGATCCAAAAAGGAATCAGAGGTAAGCTCTTGGCTTGGATAGGTGACTATTTAGGAATAGAACAGCCAGAGTCAAATTCCAAGGTCACCTATCACAGCACATGCCACTAGAGAATGGAACACCACAGGGTGGGGTTCTCAGTCCAGCCCTCTTTAACACATTAATGTCTTGTATCCTCAACATAAACCTCCAAGTGGGATGCAAGATAATCTCCTATGCAGATGATCTTGCTATTATCTCCACTAGACCATACTGCCTAAATAAAGTCAGCGTTGTCTGGACCCCATATCCGAGGAGTGTTGTAGGACAGGAATAAAGATCTCTGCAGCCAAATCCAAAGCCATGGCTCTGAAACAAAAAGTTCAAGGCACAAGTCTGAAAATCCAGGGAATGGACTTGGAGTGGGTTCAGGACTACCTCTACCTTGGGGTAAGGATAGACCGGACCCTCTCCTTCCAGAAGGAGGTCCAGTACCTGGTTGACCGAACAAAATCAAGACTGTCTGTCATGAGAGCAATGAGTGGAAGACCGCATAGGGGCCAGACACAGAGTACTAAGATCTTTCTATGTCTTTCTATGCTGTCTTCAGCAGCTCTCACCCAATGACAATATCTACCTTCTGACTACTATCCTCACACTGGCACAGAGGATTCTTGCACAGGGTAGAAGAGGGAATGAGCTTGCTGACAGACTAGCCGAAGTTGGCAGGGGTATGCCCCCTAATCCCACGATAATACATCAAAGCCGAAAATTATTTAGGAAGAAGTGTATGGTGACAGCAACCTCCTTCCACCTGCAGCTTCAGAAGGTAGACAATATCTACCTTCTGACTACTATCCTCACACTGGCACAGAGGATTCTTGCACAGGGTAGAAGAATTATCATGAACTGGGTTCCCAGCCACATAGGGATCAGAGGGAATGAGCTTGCTGACAGACTAGCCGAAGTTGGCAGGGGTATTCCCCCTAATCCCACGATAATACATCAAAGCCGAAAATTATTTAGGCCCATTGTGGACTATGCTTCCCTTGCTCTGATTGGCATTAAGAAAAAAAAAACCATAAAGACCAGCACAATTCTTATCAAAGGTAATCCAGGCTCACAGGAATACAAGCCTAAGACATAAAATAGTCAGATGCATAGAACAAGATAATGAGCTGTTTGCAAACAACTCCTGGCTGTCTCACACAGCCAAGGTGTTAATACGCCATCAGCTCAAAGAACCACTTCTTGCCAAGGGCATGGACTCCCCCACCCTGACTTTCGAAGCTCTGCCGTGGGCACAAACCTCGATAGAGTTTTTAGTCATGAGACTGGCAACCAAAACGAATTAATACACTGATGGATCGGTCGATCCCTTGACCCACACTGCAGGCGCCGGCTTCGCAGCAAGGGATGCCATAAAATCCATGACGGTAACAGACAACGCCTCCTCATGGGAGCACTGAGCCACGTGTCCGTGAGGGAAGGACACGTGGTCATACATACAGACTCCAGAGGAGCCATCGACTGTCTTCAGCAGCACTCACCCAATGACAATATCTACCTTCTGACTACTATCTTCACACTGGCACAGAGGATCTTGCACAGGGTAGAAGAATTATCATGAACTGGGTTCCCAGCCACATAAGGATCAGAGGGAATGAGCTTGCTGACAGACTAGCCGAAAATTATTAGGAAGAAGTGTTGGTGA
>NW_023651124.1:0-5733 GCF_015228065.2 Penaeus monodon
TATAAAAATATATATATATATATATATTTTTTTTTTTTTTGAAATTATAATATTAATATATATTTATTTATTTAAAATTTTTTTTAAATTTATTATTTTTATTTTTTTTTTTTCTAAAAACAAAAGCCTTTTTTCCCATAGGCCTTTTCTAAATTTACTACTAAAGGTTTTTGGCATGCCCCCTTTTGCCTGATTGGTTGCTTTTCCAAATCAACCGGGGCCGGCGCACGAACACCTGTCCCGGCGGTGACTTCCCCTATGATACCTGCGCTCGATCTCTAAAGGGTGATTTTCCCGTTTTCTGCCTGAGATCGGGTTAAACCCCAGCGTCGGGCCGGGCATTTCATATAAATACGTATGCTCATGTTTGAGCACCGTGGACCCCCCACCCTTCGCCACTCAACTCGATCTTACGCTTTTTTTTCCACTTGTCCCATCGAAAAACCCGCAAATACTTTGAGTCGCTCAGTTTTGTTTTGGGTTGCCTTTCCTCGTTTCCTACGCCACCCCGTCAGAAAGTCTTTCTAAATACTTTTATTCTCTCACTCCCCAAAAAACTCCAATTTCCTCCTGTTCAGATTCCGCACCATTTTTTAAAAAATTTATTTTTTTCCACTTCTCATTCGTCTTTTTCTCTTCCGCTAATACCAGTATCGTCTGTAACACCACTTTTCAAAACTACTTTTTTTCTTGTCCTCTTCCGCACCCCCCACTTAGAAACCTTTTGGGCAATGGGAAAACAGATTTCAAACCCCCTTTTGTCCGTAAGGTAATGCTTCGTTCTTTCCAAATGTTATTGAGAGCAATTGTGGCGTTTTTGGAATGAAATTCTTCTTTTTAAATCCCCGGGTAAAATCATCTTGTTTGTTAAAACAGCTCCAAGATAAGTGAAACTCTTTCACATTTTCCACAATCTTCCATTGTTTGAAATGTTCATCATTTTTCATTGCCGTTTTCTTGAATCTTCATATCTTAGTTTTCTTGGCATTAAGAAAAAACCCAGCCTTTTCGCTTGCTCTTAATTTTACTAGAGTTTTTGTAGTTCAGTGTACTCTGGAATCAAAACTATTCATCGGCTACCTCAATTTTTTTTTTTTACCCTCCAACATCCACAGACCTTAAAAATTCCTAGAGCCCCTCTCATAATTTTGTTTAAAATTTTGTTAAAGGGGTGCGGAGCAGAAAAAAACCTGTCGCACTCCTTGTTTGACTTCGAACCATTCTTTTCCCCCATATTTTCTTACAGCTGCTTGTTTTTGGTCATACAGGGCTTTTATTAGTTGGAAACTTCATATCGTTTGTATTCCGGGATATCGTGATAAACAGTATCAAATTTTTACTAACGATAAAACAGGTATAGGTCTTTTTGATGTTCTCTTTTTTTCTCATGATAAATTTTAGTTTAGAATCGGGTTCCTGGTACCTTTCCGGGCAAAACCTGCTTGTTCGTCTGAAATTTTTCCTCTCAATTCAACTTCATTCTTTCGCAAAAATTTTTTCAAAAAATTTTGCTGCTTCTTTTTATGCAATTGTCCTATTTTTGTTGCATTGGAGGCGTCACCTTTTTTTATATGGGTAAAAGTTGTTTTAACCCATTCTTCGGCCATCTATTTTTATTCCAATTTTTGTCAGAGTTTGTAGAGAATTTAAAACCTTTCGCCCTTTCTTAATATTCTGCTGTTTTTTTCACCCTATTCCCGGCTCTGTTTTCTTTGATTCTTTTATGGCTTTTAAATTCGTCTAGCAGGGGCGGTGGTTATCTTCGTTGTCTTGAGTCTAATTAATTTTGTTGCTAGTTTTTATTTTTTTTGTATGGTTTTGGAAAAATATTGTTTCCCCTTTCTTTTTTTTGAATCTTTTCCATCCATAAAAAATCCATCTTCATTTTTGATGATCCTTTGAGGTTTAAATTTTCGTGTGATTTTTCGTACCCCGGGTAGAGTTCTTTAGTTGTTTTTTGTTAGAACATTTTCAATTCTCTGGCAATTTTTCTTTTAAAAATATTTTTTTTATCTTGCCCGCAATGCTCTTTGAATTTTTTTTTTGTTTTTTGAAAAAATTTTTTTTCAAGGATTATTGATACCCTTTTTGTTTTTGGGCTCTTTTTTTTCAATTTCACTTAGGTTTTTTCAGATATCCAGGGGGAATTTGTCTTTTTCTTTTTGGTGAAGTTTTTTTCTTTTCCTTTTTCCCACACTCTTTGGTTTTTATCATTTCACATTGATTGAGTACTTCAAATTTGTTCGACACAAATTCTGAAATTGTTATCAAGATTTTTGTAGTCGGCTTTAGAGGTGGTTTTGGACGCCCCATCTTTCTGAGTCTTATTTGAAATCGAAGTTGTGGGTCACTGTGCAGTCGGCACCAGGTTTTTTGTCTTCTTTTTTTATGCACTTTTTCCCTTTTTTGGGTTTAGCACAATGTATCAAATTTGGTTTCGGTTTTTTTTGTCTGGTGAAAACCCCCGTGTACAAGTGTCTTGGGGGTGTTGGAACAATGTGTTGGCCTAACAGATTATTTTTACTACAAATTTAATAAAATCTTTACCTCTTTTATTTAATTTTCCCCCGAATTTTTTCCCCAGGTGTCTTTTTTTTGATATTTTTTTTTTACTTTGGGGGTTTTAGGTCTCCCCGATTACTTTTTTCATCTCTGTTTGGGATTGTGTCTAAAGTTTCTTGGGAGATTATAAAAATTTCCATTTCTTCATCACTTGCAAGTTTGGGTTTGGGGCGTATCTTTTATAATACTAATGTTTGGGTTTTGCTTGTTTCTGACTTTTAAAATGCGATCATTATTGGGGTGATCCAATTAGTGCATTTTCATTTTTTTTTGTGGAATCATGCAAATCCCTGCTATAATTCCTTCTTTTTCCCCGAAAAAAAAAATTGTTTTTTTTTTCTTTGTTTTGAAAAATTCCTTACTTTTCCAAATTTGGGCCACTTATTCTAGTATTTGAATGTTTATTATCCCTTTTGTTACAGAAGAGTAATTTACCACTCTTTCATTTTCCTTTCGTTCCACTTCCGATTTTTAAAGGTTTTTTTATTGGACATGCTTTTCTTTATCTTCTTTTTCTTTCCCGAGCTTTTTAACATTGTCACCTGGTTGCCCATGACTAACCCCGCCCCCTTTATAACCCCTTATATTATATATTTATATATATATATATATATATATTATTAATATATATATATATATATATATATATATAAATTTTTTTTTTTTTTTTTTTTTTTTTTTTTTTTTTTTCGGGGGTCATGTTTTTAGCCGCCGTGGCCACGAACTTAAATGTAGTTTTTATGTTTGATGCTCTTGGGGTGAGTACGTGGTAGGGGCCCCATTCCTTTCCACGGGGATGCCGGGGTTTCCTTTTGGGAATCATTTTTCTCTATTTATCCGGGCTTTGGACCAGCACTGACTTGGGCTGGCTTTTCCACCCATGGCTACATAGGCAACGGGTGAAATTCCTTTCCCAAGGAACTTTATCGTACTAGTTCGTTTCCTAAATTATTTAAATCAGTGCAATGCACTAGTCCCCTAGCAATGCGTGGGTGCTCCATGCACCATGCATTGCCCGCGCGCTATGGAGCACGCGCACTGTTTTTTTGGGGTAATATATTATATATATTATTATATATATTATATAATATATATAATATTTTTTTTTTATTTTTTTTTTTATTTTTTTTTTTTATTATTACTACTTTTTTTTTTTTTTTTTTTTTCAACACCTTTTCCACTGCAGGACATAGCCTCTCCAATTCACTACTGAAGGGTTTTATTGGGAGTGCCACCGTGCCTGATTTGGGTCCCTTCCTAAACCCGCGGTTTGGCCACGGCGGGTATTCCCCCGACAAGGGTTTTTACTTTTTCAGGCGATTTGTTTTTTTGGAGGCAATCGAGGGAGTTCCTTGCCCAAAGGGAAAACGCACCGGCCGGGGACTCGAACCCCCCGACCAATTGCCGCCGTGACAATCTCGAGTCCGTCTCTAACCGCTCGGGCCCCCACGGGCCCATATTATATATATATATATATATTATATATTATTATATATATATATATATATAATATATTATTATGTGGTTTGTGTGTTTGTGTTGTGTGAGGTATATATCATATGTGGTGTGTGTATCTCTAATTTTACATATATGATACAGTATGTTTTTTCAAGTGCTCGTCCACAAGGGACGTTGGCGATCATGGTTTCCTATTTTCTTGGCAATTTAGAGCGTGGTTTCCTTTGCTTCCCCCCGGTGTTTTTTATCACCCATCCTTTTTTACCCAGTTCTGGGACCGTCCTGGGGTTGGGTGTGTGTGGGGGTTTTTGTGTTGGTGGGTGGGTGTTTGTGTGTGTGTGTTGATAATATTTTTGGTGTGGGTAGTATACATATGTGTGTGTGTGTTTTTTCATGTATATACTTATGCTACATTTGTATATGTATATATGCATATATAAAAAAATGACAAAATTTTATCCCATATACATCCCAATATACTACATACAACACACACACACACACACACACCAAAACACCCCACAAACACCACAACACCATTATATAAATTTAAATATTTTATATAAAGTAATATATATAATATAAATTTTAATATATTATAAAATTTTAAAATATATTAATATACATGACACAACGGTTGTGTGTTTTGTGTGTGTGTGTGTGTGGTGTTGGTGTGTGTTGTGTTGTGTGTGTGTGTGTGTTGTGGTTGTGGTTGTGTGTTGGGGTGGTGTGTGTGGTGTGTGTTGTGTGGGTGGTTGGGTGTGTTTTGTGTGTGGTTGTCCCGCAAAAACACACACGACGTAAGCTTTGTTACTCTAGGGGAAACGTAAAATTAGACGTTTAATTCTTCCTGATCCACCCAACTACTTTACACCCTTTTTACCCAAAAAACTCCCCTTCCCAGGGATTAAAGCAGCTAAATCCCGGAAACCGCATTCCTCCTACAGAAAGGCAATGTTTTACAATCAGTTCCCCCTTTATTTTTCTCTCCGCGAAAGTCCTCTCCCTCTTTTCAGGGAAATCGGCCCCTTTTTAATCCCTCTCAGGGGGCTGGGGTGAATTGTGGGTTTTAAATTTGGTGGACGTTTTTTTTTTAAAACCCTGGCTTAAAAGGGCAAGGGCGTGAGGGCTGGTTGGTAGGCTTAAAAGTGAGATTTGTTATTAAATGTGGGGGGTAAATGCGTTGTCGTGTTTTGGGGGGGGCATAATTTACAATTTGGCAAATTTTTTTTTTTTTTTTTTATTTTTTACTCACAGCTAAAACATTTTCACACCGTCCCTTGCTAACGTATAGAGGGGCGATGACAAATAGGTTAGTTCAATTTCGTGTGTTATTCCCTTCCAAACGTTTTAAAATATTCAGAAAAGGTATAGGCAGGGCCTTCACTGCCCTTACAAGGCAAACAGTCGTGGAACGAATGAGCAAAAAAGGGCTAAAAAACGCGTTTTCTTCACCTTCCTTCTCAGATAAAAAAAAAAAAGTCACCATTTTTTTTTTACTTTATATTTTTACAGGGAGCCCCATAAAGCAATAATAAAACTAGATTAAATGGGTGTCTTTAAATTTTCAAGGCAAAGCACATTGAGAGTTAATTTTAATGCATAAAGTTAAAAAAAGTACAATTATTGGCAAATTTTGGGGTTCTACGAAAATTCTGAAGTGGCTTCACTATTGACGACCCCAAACCCAAGCTTCAGTAAAAACTTAAAACC
>NW_023651125.1:0-2500 GCF_015228065.2 Penaeus monodon
CATATACACTGAAGAATGTATTGGGGAGGATTGTGACATGAGGGCTTTTTAGTTTTTTTTGGGGAGAAATATTTTTAATAAAATTTATTATGCAAAATGTTTATGAAATAATTTTTAAAAACACTTAATATATTTTCTTTTATTTTTTTTTTGTTAATTGTTTTTATAAGTTTCTTTATTGATAATTTTTTAAATTTTTTAAAAACATTTTATTCCATTTAAAAAGGATCCCCACAAAAAACCTTAGGGAGGGAGAAAAATTTTTTTAAATAATAAATCAATCAACCCCATGGTAGCCAACCATCCCCAGCCGATTTAACCCCTCGCTGTTAGGTGACCACCGATTGTGAGCGTATTCTGGCTTTGAGACGAAGCATCTTTTTGGCTTCATGTGACTTTGCTGTATACGCCCCTCCCGTGTATAAAAAATTTGATTAAAAAAGAGGCTTCTATGCCAAACTCGTTTGTGGCAAACAATTGCCCCGGGCGAGATATTCGCTTGTTCGGGCGATTAAATGCGGTATCCGGCTGTGACCGAGCTGGCTATGAGATGTTCTGTCGGCCTCCATGGCTCGGGAGCTGTTTTCCCAACAGTGAGAATAGCCTTTTTTTTCGGGAATTTGTAGGTCCCAGAAAATGAGGATCTCGGGCCCTCCGGGTTTTTTCCCAAAGCGTTCCAACTTGCATTTTCATTTGGACATGGTTTACAGCAATAGGTTAACGTTGGCCCAGTGAATCAACTACAATCTTGTTATGGGGTGGAGGATCCTCCAAACTGCAGGGTTCCCGGGAGTGCCGGTTCTTGGCACAGACATAGGTGGTTGGTTACCCTGTGGGTCCTTCAAAACTCCTCCGCCCCCAGTGGCCCCAAGGTGTTTTCACCTGGACAACAAGGAGGAGGAGGTGCCCGTCTCTGCCCCTTCCAGAACCCGACAAACTGGGGGACCAGTTGCATGGGGGAGCTCTTCAAAGCATGTAAAAATGGGCTCGGCTGAATGGGAATCAGTCTTGCGTCATTCCATGGTGCATAGGGCTCGGACACTGCTGAGAAGGGACAAGGAACAATTCATCGGGAAACTTGCTGAGGAATTTTTTACACTCTCAGCATCCCAGGAAAGGGTTTCTCCCCCACATTCTTCTGAACGGATCCCAACCACCTACTAAAGCATCAGAGACCGGGCAATCTGGATTTCTCCGGGAAATTCCACAATAACCGTATACTAGCGTTTTCAGAAAATTGGGGAAAGCCGCCCGTATTTTTGGTCGTGGGTTTTGCAGCCTTATCGACCTCAAGAAGGCGTTTAAAACCTCCGCATGGGGAATCGCTATGTAGACCCTGAGACCCTTTTCAACACCTGTATAAAATGGAAAAGGGCCCAGAGTCTAGCCAAAGTCATTTTGGGGCAACACTGGAATATCAAGGCCCTTAAGACCTTAAACTTTGCTATCCAAATCTGAGCCCCCTTGGAGTCATTTGGTGGGGGGCTCTTGATGCTTTAGAAATGAGGCAAAGGGCCCCTAGGCCAAGGTCCCCAGGCCCAAAAACCCAAAAAATTCGGGATTTTTGGGGACCTTTTTGGGGGAACCCCTTTTTCTTCAATCCATGCTTGGGGAAAAGGGAAATGTTAAATTTTACAGAGGGGTTTTAAAATCCCTTTGGGTTTAGCGTAGCCCCATTTTTTCTGGGCTGTCAGACCAAGAAGTCAGTAAACGGTTTGGGTCTGGCAACAAGACCCTTTAACTCGATCAAAAAGAGCATTTGGAGTGGTTTTGGTACCCATGCAAAAGACCCCAAACTGTATGTCTTCCCAAAGGCCCGGGTACTGCCAGTATTTTCTCTATGGAAGCGAAAAACCCGGACGCTATCCAGTGCCCTTTGGGGCCACCTTTAACCTTTTTGTAACCAAATCCCTTTGCCCGGATTTATTGGGGGACCGTTGGTAAACGGTATAAACCCGCGGGTTTTCCGGGATCCCGGCATGGGGCCTGTTACTTGCACAATCCGGGATCGCCACCCCGGCTAATTGCCACCCCCTTTGCTCCGTCTCCCTGTTGGGCGACCCTGCCCATCAGGTTGTCTCTCTGCCAAATCCAAAACCCCGGGGGAGGAGACCTGGGGGGACACCCTGGGGAAAATCAAAGGCTTTGGGCCGCTCGACGAGACCTTCGCGAAGGGAAATAAGATGGGCCGTGGGCCTTCCTAGAGGGCTCGCCTCGAGGGATCCCGTAGCTGGAAGCCCAAAAGGTTTAAAGCGGCCAAGGCCCCCCCTCGGCGTTTTGCCCCTTTTATGGAAAATTTATGGGTTCTCTAGAAACCCCCCCAAAAATTTTTTTTCCCCCTCATTTTACTCCTGGCCCCTTTTGGGGGAGGAAAAACTTTTTGCTTCTGAGATTTTTTTTTTTTTCAAATTATTCGTCCATTGTTGACATAGGTCACACATTCACCTTCCTGTTATGAAATATAAAAAGTGAAAAGAGATCATTTTTAAAACAATAGATA
>NW_023651127.1:0-5732 GCF_015228065.2 Penaeus monodon
CTGAAAACATGCTCCCTTCTGAGGTATTTTTAAATCTTACAGATTCACTTTCAGTATAACTCTAATATCACGATCTAACACTTCAGGCGGTAATACGCCGTGCCAAGGAATTTTTGATGATCCAAAAACGATTCTTGAAGAAGGCGACGCAGATAGGGATGGCGGAAAGACCCTTTCCGTGGCAATCAACGTCGGACTACAAATCACCCTTCCTTTGTCACGGAATTGCTCTCGAAATCTTGGCGGTGGAGGTCAAAGGGGAGGGAGGGGTGGGGGGATGAGGATGTCAGGCGGTGCTGGAAGGAAAGGAGAAAATCAGGCGAAGTAAAATGTAGGAACGTGTATTAAGAATGATGCTGACATTTCAGTTTCCCTTTACTTTATATATATATATATTATATATATATATATATATATATATATATATATATATATATACTTGCAATAAAACAACACATGTATGTGTGAGTGTAACACATACGTCAGTATATGTCTTACAAACTTTACGGGATCAATACTTGTGTATCAAATGAAGCACTGTCACAACTTGCGTCTCTCACTCTCGCTCTCGCTCTCGCTCTCGCTCTCTCTCTCTCTCTCTCGCTCGCTCTTCTCTCTCTCTCCTCTCTCTCTCTCTCTCTCTCCTCTCTCTCCTAAATATAATTCGCGCCATTATGCTTATCGGCCACTTAAGATCGGCGCCGAGTGTAATAAGCAATTAACGCCGACAAGTTATGGACGCCGAGCGATACCCGTAAAGGCTATGATTATGGTGATGGCCGAGCGAGCCAAGATACAGCTTCTACTTGCGCATACAGCGTGACACTGACTACAGTGTCCTTGCGATCTTTGTAACCCCCTCCAATGGTGATTGCATAAGCAAGAGAAACGATATTGCGGCGATGTCGTGACCACAGTCCATAACCCTCTCGAAGACTTTATTTATGCTAGTGGATCCGGGCAAGATGGCGGTACCGCGTACAGAGGAATATATCGCTTTTTGTTGAAAATATTCCCCAATAAAGACAGGTCGATGCCGTCACGCAAAAGATACTGTGTCCTTTACACAGACTTTAGAGCTGAACACTATCGGATTCCCTGTTTATATCTTGGTGTAAATCCGATATTGGCGGTCCACCTCAAGCAAATGGAAAGTAAGAAAGGTAATAGTCTGTCGAGGAAAGGAGGAATAAATCTATCAGGAAAAATTCTTTACTGTGGATGTTGCATTTTTGTGTGCCCTCGCGAAATCGGGAAATGCAGGCTGTTATTGTTGTAATAAGATTACCAATTCATTTAACATTTTCATTTACCTTGTGAAATATCTTATAGTTTCCCTTTTCTCTTATTTTCTTCTTTTTTTGCTTAATAGGATTTCATTCTGGGATCAAAGACCACTATGAGGATCTCTCTCTGTGAACGCATCCTTATGAAAACCTAATTTCCACGGAACGACACGCGAATGAAATCGTATTAATCTGATATTTCCTTTCATTCTGAGTCACGTGGCTTACAAAGAGGGGAAGAAAAGGGAAAAAGAAGCAAAGATGGAATGAGGTGAAGAAAACAACACCTAACCTACATACTGACCTGTATATAGGCTTATGTACACCCTGTTTGTACCACAAGACCAGCAGGGCGGGGTCGTCGCGAATGGGAGAGGTAAGGTTGCACGGAAGGTCTGCCTTGCCGCCCACAGCCGCCCATACCATCCTCGTGGGACCTGGCGAAGGAGAAGAGATAAGAGTTATCACGGTTGGGAACGAACATTATTGATATGATTTGTGTGTGTGTGTGGGGGGGGTATATATATATATGTGTGTGTGTGTGTGTGTGTGTGTGTGCGTGTGTGTGTGTGTGTGTGTGTGTGTGTGTGTGTGTGTGTGTGTGTGTGTGTGTGTGTGTGTGTGTGTGTGTGTGTGTGTTGCGTGCGTGCGTGTGTGTTTATGAGCAGTTTATATATTGTTATTGTTTTGCTTTCCCTTGCATTAACTGTGAAATCATATCACGCAAATAACAACTTTTAATTGGTACTCATTGTTTGTTTACGAAAATTATCAGTTAAGATTTACGGAATATGTATGGCAGGCAAAAAAATACATATCCCTAATATCATTACGAATTTCTTGATAATCACATGAGACGACACGAATATATAAAAAAGTGGCTGTGGGAACACACGCAACATTTCCTTGTTTTCGCAACCCTTTAGAGGTGAAGTTTTGTCTCGAAATTATTTATGAAATTGGGTTTTGCGCCGTAGGGTCTATGCGCTTCCTGGTCGTCTCTGCAGCTAATTAAGTTAACGACTCGAAGTTATTAATCAAAAGAATAAATCATAATATCCTAGAGATAAATCACTAATAAAATTATTAAAACATCAAAGCATGATGTTCGTTATCCAGTTCCTAAATGCTCCACCTCGTATCAGCGAATATAGGACTGAAGAAGAATAACCATCCTGCCTGTGTTTAGTTTAGTTTTAGTATTCAGTATTTGAGTATTGACGATATTGTAGTAATAGAAGCGAGTACAAAATAATAAGAATAATAATCATTTTCATTCCCATCTCTAAAATACTAGAAAGCAGGATAATATGCTTCGGAATCCTATGACGCAGTTGCAAACTGGCAGTGGAGTCAAAGTCAAAGTCAGTGGCAAGCGGGAAGGTTCTCTGGTGACAAGACCAGAGCGGCCGGCAGCCGGAAAGAACATGGGAATCACGCAGTCACCCAATGAGAGCACAGTATAGTATGTGCAGGACGTTTCTCTCAATCGTGATGGTCAAAATGACTGAGATTAATCACATACTATAACCTTAATGCCGATCAAAATAGCCTCAAAACGCAATCGTTGTTTCTAAACTACCTTGTGGTCATTACACCGTCACTACAACTATACTTCAAAGCGCTGTCGGTGAGTTGGCGAACATGTGCATTTTTTAGTTAAAATAAACTAAAAATAACCCCGCCATGTATATTTGACAAGATCTATCCACAAATAAAAGGTTCAATAAGCTCCTTTCATGCTTACTTTCGCAAGAGATGTGCAAGCATCATCAGAGCTTGACCGTCATGCACTTACTTTCTTGAAAGATCCAGCCGTACTGATCGAAAACAAGCGGAGTAACACATGAAATATTAATTGGTGCCAGATATCACAGCTGATATAATTCTTTATTATAGAACATTATCTGAACGCAAAACCACGGTAGGGCTGCAATTGATATATAGATGTTTTAAGAATGCGCGCGCGCGCGCGTGCGTGTGCGTTTGTGTGTGTGTGTGTGTGTGTGTGTGTGTGTGTGTGTGTGTGTGTGTGTGTGTGTGTGTGTGTGTGTGTGTGTGTGTGTGTGTGTGCGCGCGCGCGTGCCTGTGTGCGTGCGTGTGTCTGTGAAAATACGAAGTCAATATTCGGTGATAAGTTATGAAAGAACCTTTTATTCTGTGCTAAAATCGGATCATACTTTTCGCTATTAATATTACCATTCCCTAAGTTTTTGGCGTTTCTATGAGGAGACGCACCCACATTCGATCAGCTGAGTGAGAGAATACATGTTTGTTTTAACTCGAGCAACTAATAGCTCTTTTTCATTCTGGTGAACTGGGATCATCTCGCTCTCTACTTTTATTTGTCATTTATTCAATCTTTTATCTTTCTATTTGCCAATACACATCCGTTTACAGTATATGCGTTGACATACTTGTTTTTTGTTATAAAATCAGAAATTTTATAAATTATCTTGGGATGTTTTTGAACTAATAAAATAACTTGAGTGTCTTCTTTTCGCAAGGTCGAAAAACTGTAATATACAGAAAATATGCTGTAATAATAATTTAAAAACATTAACTAAACACAAAACCTTAGAAAGAATACCTGCGGGGCTTCAGTGAATCGATAATTGCTAAGATTATTATAATATTAAAAGTTTTTTACTATCCTGGTATTGGTAAAAAAATAATAATAATATTGTGTGTTGTGGTTGTGTTTTGGGGTGTTTTTGTGTGTGTGTGTGTGTGTGTGTGTGTGTGTGTGGTGTGTGTGTGTGTGTGTGTGTGCATAATATTAACATTAAAGAAAGACCAATACGGGGAGCGTCTATTTAAGAATCTATGTACGATGTAGCAGACAGGACCGCTCCCCCCATACTTCCTCCACTGCTTCAGTTACTTCAGCAGGTGGGACGGTCACTACTTATACCGAGAATGACCTAGCTTAGACAGTTCGTGCTTAGCGTCCGGCGTGGTAAGGTCGGCCTTACCTTCCCCTTCAGGCGGGTCGACCTGACACGTGACCCGCGTCACGGGCCCACACATCGTCTGGTTTTCCCCTGACGTGTTGTACTCTTACCAAAAAGGGGGGAAGCCATCAAAAAATTGGGTTCTGAGCCGCTATAATCTATGGGTTATTCAAAAGATTGTCTAATCCCCAGGATAGAGGTGAAGTTTATGTGAACTCTCGGTTTCCTGCGCAACACTTTCCGTTCCTTCTCAGCATGATGGACCATTCTTTCATTAGCATTGACATCTTTCAAAAGGTTTGAGCACATGCCTCCCCTTGGTCGCGGAAGGTCTTCCATGTGGTTTTGGTCATGAAACCAAGGCACAGAAGGGCACTGATGGGAGTTGTATTTCTTTAACAAAAAAATTTTTCTGATTTGAATCTCCCTCCATTACGGCAAGTTCACCAGCACTTTTACAGGTCACGTGGCCACCTAGCCGTTTCATAGGGCTGTCATATCTAAAAGTAAAAGATGATAGGAAATTGAACATGAAACATGGAGTATAGGACACTGTTATGTATAAACATATATCTATATCGAAATCTGACATAGATTGATTTATGAACAATTAGAAAGGGATAATGATATTTTACAATTATTTTCTCTAATCCACAGTGGAGTTTCCCAATCGCTCTCTACTGTTGGGGCGAAAATTAGGCGAAGTTGGCAATGTCGTTTATTCAACCTCTCACGTTTTGCGATATTTATAGGATTTTTTTGGGACTTGGTGAAAGTGAATCCGAACGAAGGCGGTGTCTTCCTCCTCCCCCCTTATTCACCTGTATACAATCGACCCGGGGGGAATCGGTATTTGTGATATTCCCCCATCCCAGCGATGCGTCCATCGGATTTCCCATATGTTATTATGACGTCATAAACCATCGAATATTTTTTCTCTCTTGTTTAGAGTATTAAATGTCGATTTTGCGTTGTTTAATTTCTAGATGGTTCCCTTTCTGCAAACTACTGAAGTGTGGGGGAACAAACAAGTGTTTGGATAACTTTTCACACACCGGGAAATGAGTATTTTTATTATAAACATATCAAGATAATGTATTAAAGCTTTGGTTTTACAGCAAGGGTTGGTATGCTAGTTTTATCTACACCTACGCATATACTGAAAATAGACGTGCGTTAACAAACCGAAAGAAGATACAAATTGCATATGTGTCAGATAAAAGTACACGCGATATTAAATTAAAAATTCATCGGAAAATATATGTTATAAAATATATATAGATTTATATATAATATATATATATATTAATATATATTATTTAATATATATATATATATATATAAAATATATAATATATATATATATAATATAAAATATATATATATTATATATTTTATATATATTAAAATATATTATATATATTATAATATATATATATATATATTTAAAATATAAAAAATTCAATAATTAATATTTTCTTATTAATATAAT
>NW_023651128.1:0-5732 GCF_015228065.2 Penaeus monodon
ATATAAAATCAAATAAAAATTTTATTTTAGATATTTTTTTAAAATTTCTTTTTTTTTATTTTTTTTTTTTTGGTTTTGTATGTAGGGTATTTTGATTATGTATTTTATGTATGTTGTTTTGTATTATGTATGTATGTATGTATGTTGTATGTATGGTATGTATGTATAATATATAAATAAAATAATAATAAAAATAAATAATAATAATAACAAAAATAATAGACATTAATATATAATATATATATAATAATATATTATTATAATAAATAATATATTATTATACACATACACACCACACTACGAATTGTATTTATCCCCAGGGTTCGTACAAAAGAATCTTTACAGAGTGATTTAACAAACATCATGAAGCCAATAATAATGAAATGGAAGATAATGATAATATGACAATGATACTAGGGTACTGCTAGAAATGGGAAGAAATAGTAATAATGATATGATATAATGACAATATGGCTGCTGCTGCTTAAAAAAAGGTGGTGATGGTGAAAAATACTATTATTGTTACATAACCATTGTAATTATTGTTATTAACACCATTACTGAAATTTAAAATAGAAACTGATGATGATGACAGTGAAGATGTTGACAATGATGATAACAATGCTGCTGCTTATGATGATGATAACGCAGCTGCTTATGGTGATGATGATAAAGCTAATGTCGATGATTGTCACCGGTAACAATCTTCGAGTGACAACAACAAAAATATCAGAAAGCGACTTGAAAAATAAGGGCCAATGAATAAGGTCAAAAAGCCTTCGGGGTCCTAGGCGACCTTCACCCTGGCACGCCTGCTGCTCATCCACACACCTGTTACGGCTCTCTGCGCCACCTACTTCCCGAGGGTAACATGTCAGGGAGTGGAATAAAAGTGACTGTTCTTCAATCCCAATGTACAAACGTTATATACGGATAAGACTTAATATTTCATTACCACTTTAGGTATATGGGAAAGTGGTATAGTGGTCCACCAGACGACAAAATGCAAACGTTCTCGGTGTCGACGAACAAACTGCAGCAACGAGAGCAAGTTCATCGCACTGTCTTGCGAAGGGGGGACGAGGGAGGGGAGGGGGGGGGAGGGGAGGGGAGGAGAGCGGAGGGGAGGGGGGGGGAGAGGTAGGGGAGGGGAGGAGAGCGAGGGGAGGGGAGGGGAGGGGGGGGGGGGAGGGGGAGGGGAGGGAAAAAAGAGAGCGGAGGAAAGAGGAAGATAGTAGAGGGTTAGGGACGGGAGGGGGGGGGGGGTGAAAAGGCAAACGACGTCATCATCTCACTATTAAGCGGGAATTTTACGCCGCGGGCAACAACAGCAACGCCAACGTCACTTCCGCCGGGGGGGGCGGCACCACGTCCTCCGTACCTCCCTGTGCGCCGCGGCCGGAGGATGCTTGCGCGAGCCAGGGGGAAACGGGGAAAGAGGAGAGGGGGAGGGAGGGGGAGAAAGAAAGGCAGTGGGTATGGAGAGAGAAGGATGACGCTGAGTTGGAAGAAAATAAGATGAGAAGAGGAGGGAAGAAACGAGATGAGAGGGAATGAGGGAGGGGGTTTGGTTGAAAAACGAGAAAGGGTAGGAAAGGATAGACGGCGAGACGAGTGACAGGAAAGGCGGAAGAAAAAAAGGGGAGAGGTAAATGAGAGAAGGAAAAAAAAAGATAGGAGGTGGGAGAGAGTCAGGAAAAGTAAGAAAAGGGAAGGAGAGGAGATGAAGGAAATAAGGAAGGTCGGGAGTGAGAAAAAAGGACAGAAATAAGGAGAGTGAAAATGAGGGAAGTAGAGAGGGAATGAGCAGGGACGTAAACATGACGCAAGGGGGAAGAGTAGGAGTAACGGGGATATAACGAAAATTTGGGAAAGGGGAGAAAGGGGAAATGAAGCGGGTGACACTGAGAGGTGAAGGAGGAAGGGGAGTGGTGGAGGGCGGGAGGCGGGAGGCGGGAGGCGGCACACACGGAGAGGCACGGATCACCAACGGCAGAAAAACGCGGATGAAATCAATCAAATATACGAACTCCATCTTTCACATACATATACATAAACAAAACATGCATGCATGCACGTCACACACACACACACACATGCACACCCCACACACAGACACACCCCACGCACACACACACCCCACGCACACACACACACCCCACGCACACACACCTCACACACACACCACACACACACACACCACACACACACAACACACACACACACCCACCCCATACACACACACACCACACACAACAACACACACCACACACACACACACAACACACACACACAATATATATAAATATATATATATATATAAAATATATATATTATATATATATATATATATATATTATATATATATATATATAGAAATTACTACGCCGTCCACAGGTGCATGAATGAATGCTAGCAGATGGCGTGAAAGTTCAACTCGGATTCGCCCGGGCCGTTTCCTAAAACAGCAATCAGTAGTCATTCACTGACCTGCTCTAAGTGTGTCCGTGTCAACAATCCCCCCTCCACCCACTCTCCCACTTGCTTATCTGGCATCACTGCTCAACTAAAATTACCAAAAAGTTCTTTCCGATAGACTAATTCTACTCTAAATAGAACAACAAATACAAAAACAAAAATGGACACAAAAGTTCATGCATGCTTTTCTTTTCTGTAACGCAAAACAGTCAAGCCGTGTCATTACGAGGCTAAACTTGTACACACCTGCACTCACCAATGCCACTTATTTGCAACCCAAAAATAGATTCTCTTTAATCTTGTGTGAATAATTCTAGATAATCTTAAAGATGTCTGACTTGTTCCAGAAAAATCCCCTGTAGTAAGATTATTTTTGTTATTCTGTTCGCATAACACAGCAAGTAATAAAAATAATGTATCGATTTAATTTCACCATAAGTATATTTTAAGTTTTATATCTTATGCATAGCACGTGATTTATTCAAATTTAGCATTCAACTGTTGTAAATGTATACAGCAGCTACCTGTCAAACACGCGCGTTTGGGTGTGACCTTGGAATTTGAACACAATGATTTTGGTTAATTATGCAGCTTTTGAACGAGACTTCTGCGGATTTATCCTGGATTTTGCGTGACCGCCCCCAGGTCACCTACTCGCGGTCACGCACAATGCCAAATCCATTAATATACATTGTGATTAAATGTCCCGTCATAAGCAGCGTTACCTTACCCAAACTATATTTAAAAATATAATCACGCCAACAGATCACTGTGCTAAACATACAAGAAGCATTTCCGCAAAACATCATCATTACGTTTGGTCCATTTTTTTACCAGTACAAAGCACGGCCATTTTTGGGTGCTGGCCGCAGCCCCGTAACGGGTTTTCCAACGCTTGTGTCGCCGCAAAAGATTCCCGTGACTTGCTCTGATAAAGGACAGGAGGAAGGCACCCCCATCGAAGATGCACTGGCTAACCGTATTTGGGCCAAGGATAGTGGCACTTCCGGGAAATGGCACCCCACATAACCACGGACAGGAGAGGGCGGGGGGAACAGCGATGCTGCATCAGCTTCTCACTAAGGCCAACATAATTGGTTGACGGGATATTGTACCCAAAGGCCGAAGGTGAAAATGATGAATGGGGATGAAAACAGGAGGAGCGGGAAGGGGATAGGTGGAGGGGGAGATACAAGAACGGGGGAGGATCAGAGACAAGTGTTGGGAGGCGAAGACGGTGAGGATGAGGACACTGGTCGGTGTACACTCACCAAGGGCGTCCCATCCGGCCATGCATTCACGCTTGCCTAACTGGCTTTGTCGGCTAATTTCTGTTTTTATTCATCATAAATTTGCCCCGACTCTTGACTGCAAACGCATACACTGAATCGACGCTATTCCCTCGAGCACATAAAAGGCGATTAAAAAAAGAGGCAATACTAACTTATGATCCGATATCTAGAGGCGGCGAAGGACGTGTCTTTCACCAACATACTGTCTTTTTCACATCCTAAAGGTTCTTGCCGTTCTCGCCCAAAAGTAAAGATTCAATAAAAAGGCTTGGGTGTTTCCCGGGTGCCGTGTTATGCCGTGCCGTGTTACGCACCTGCATCACATAAATCCTTCGCGCCTCCCATTCCTTTTTCATTCCACGGACACTTTCCGCCATAAACAGGAAAGGAAACTCTCGCTTTGCACTTCCTCCATTTTTCTTTATATTTGGTAACGGCCCTTTTTTGAAAAATACTATAAAAAATCCTATGATAATAATGATGTCGTATAGCCAATAAAAACAATAACAATGATATCTATAACAACAATAACATACATTATCATTATTACCACTTAATTCAAAATATAAAATTAGATTTACCGTCAAATCTTCTCCACTTTTTTACTCCATCTGTTCGTATCATCTAACTGCCCAAAGCAATTAAATGAATACTTTTCCTGGTAATACCAATCTCACTCCTTTTTAACCTCTCACGTTAATTTTAATTCTCCAAACCCCATTTTTCCCGCAAATTTTTTCCCAAATCAAGATATCTGGAAAGTTTACTCATGGGAAAATATACCCCCTGCGGCATCTATTTCTTTTAATAATCTCCGAAAAGGGTTCCCCCATTAACCCCCAATTTCGGGCTAACTCTGCAAAATCACCTGGGGGATCCAGACAAGCTGTAAGTGCGAAACTCCTGTTTAAAGGTTTGGATTACCGTCCTTCTGGAAACATGGGATGGGCCCCCGGCCCAAAATTCGGTTCATACCATGAAAAGGGGCCTTCCACCATCTCTCTCTCTCCTACTTTTTTAATATTGACCTTTTCCTTTTGCACGTGAAAGTTCTGTGTTTCGAACTCATTTTCTTTTCTTTTGACCTTCCTAAAAACTTTTTCCTCGTGTTTATCATCCCCTTTTTCTTAACTTTTAAATTAATTCGCATGCTAAGAAAAGCTTTTTTTTGGGTCTTTTTTCCTGTCTCCTTTTTTGGGGAAAGAAGTGGGGGGGGGGGGGCAGAAGACAGAAAGAACGTTAATGAGGAGATATACAATCAGGCAAACCCTTTCCCGAAATAAAGGCTTTTAGCGGTAAGGGGATGGGAAGAAAGGGCAGAGATTAGAAAATGGGACGGATATGAACATTTCGAAAATTACGAACGTTTTCCCAAAAATAATTAAAAAAAGGGGGAAAGCAAAAAAAATTATATAAGCAAGATAAGTGCGTTAATTAAAGTTTAATGGGAGAAAAAGGGAAATGAAGGGAAAAGTTCTTAAAAAAATGCATGATAAACACACATTTGTTCATAAACTATCTTTTAAACACTTTAAATTTAAATTCAGTAATTTATATAAAAAAAATCATCATGGTTTTTAAACTTGTTTTTAACTTGTTGTTCACTGTTACTCCCGCTGGAAGCGAATTCAATTGTTAATACGTTTTCATTGAAGAAAAAACCCTGCCCTTGTCTGGACATCTAAAACGCTACAAAATTTGACTTATCTTCATCCTATCACGTCGATTTAAGAAATTTTCAAGTTGACCCTACAAAAAAATACTACTAAGATTATAAATGTTTTTATGTCCAAAGGTCCAACAGGGGGAAATGACCTACCATCTTATGCGATGAGCGCTAGAGGGTTTACTGTAAAAAACCCCCCGGAAACCCCCCCTTTTTTTTTCCGCCCCGCCAAAAGTTTGCAAACCCCCCTTTTCCCCAAAAAAAAATTTTTTTTTTTTTTTTTCCTTTTTCCGACC
>NW_023651129.1:0-5731 GCF_015228065.2 Penaeus monodon
TTAAAAAATTTTGTAAGAAAAAAGGGGGGATTTTTTTTAAAAAAAAACCAAAAAAAAAAAAAAAAAAAAAAAAAAAAAAAAAAAAAAAAAAAAAAAAAAAAAAAAAAAAAAACAAAAAAAAAAAAAACCACAAAAAAAACACCCCAACCCCACACACACACCCCACCCCCCACACCCCCACACACCCCACACACACACACAAACACACACACACACAAAAAAAAATTAAAAATAATAATATAAATAAAAAAAATAAACACACACAATACTTTAAAAAACACCACAAATATAGTTTTTTTCTTCCGGTTACGGTCCCCATGTGAGTCTTTACCCGTCGAACCCGAGTCGGCGCCAGAGAGAACCGGAGGAAACCCCAGCACAACCACACCAACCCCACACACACAACACACAACACACACAACACACACACACACACACATACACACACACACACACACACACAAAACACCACCACAAAACACACACACAAACACACACACAACACACACTCTGCCCATTTTTTCGTTACCCTTAAAATCGTTTTGAATTTTTCCACCTCGGATCATCTGTGCAAACTGTCATAGTTACCTAATCAATTATCATTATTTTTAAATTATTATTATTATTTATTATTTTATTTTATTATTTCTTTATTATTATCATTATATTATTTTTTATTATTTATTATTAAAATTTTTTTATTATTATTATCATTATTACTTTATTATTAAATTTTATTAAATTTTTATCATTTTTATTATTATTATTACTATTATTTTTTTATTATATTAATATTTTTATTTTTATTATTATTACTCTTATTATTATTATTATCATTATTATTTTATTGTTGTTGTTGTTTTTGTTGCTGTTGCTGTTTTTTTTGTTTCATTATAATGTGATGATGATGTTTTAATTTTTATTTCATTTTATTTATTATTATTATTATTTTATTATTTTTAAATTATTATTATTTTTATTTTTTATTTAATTTTTTATTATTTTTTCATTTTATTTTATCATTATTATTATTTTTATTACTATTTTATCTTTATCATTTAAAAATTTATTATTTTTTTTTTTTTTTCTATTATAAAAATTTATTTTTATTATTATTTTTATTTTTATTTTTATTTTTATCATTATTATTATATTTTTATAATATATTATTATTATTATTACTTTCGTTTTTTTATTTGTTTTTTGTCATTTGTTGTTTTTTATTAATTGTGTTTGTGTTTGTTTGTTTTGAAATGTACTTTTTTTTTCGCCTAATTATTCATTGATTTATCTGTTCTCTATTCATCTGGGTGTTTAATTTAACTCATGTTTTATCCAGCATTTACGTAGCATCTTTTCATTCTTATATTATAAACTTTTTTTTTTTATTTATTGATTTATTTCTGTCATCATTTTTATGCATTATCTCTTTAGTAATAAAATTAATATTATATTATAAAAATTATCTAATTTTAAAACTATATATATATATATATTAGGCTCATTTTGCAAAAATATATATGTGTATATTAATATATTATATATATATGTATTTATATAATATATATATATATAATATATATATTATATATATATATAATATATATATTTTTAAAATTTTATATATATATTACATTTTGGGGTCATTTTGCAAAAATTATAAATTATTATATATAATATATATTTTATATAATATAAATATAATATATATTTTATATTTTTATTTATACACATATTAAACCTAATATTTTTGCTACAAAAAATTCCTGTAAAAAACTTGGAATCATATGGGACCCTTTAAACCCAGCGAGGATTCACTGAAGTTATAGACACGATATTCCGACATAGCCCCAAAATTGGACGCAAATGACACAGATGTAAGCGATACGGAAAAATGCCAGGCAAATTCAAAGCATACTACTGTGCGCCACCCAATGTTTTTTCACTAAATCCCATTCTCAATTGTGTGTCAATGAACACTGGCATTGTCATGCCAGTAGTGTAACTCGGTTTCTGTCCGCTTCTAAGAGTTCATTTTTTTTGGTCCAAGTGCTGCGGGCACCGAGGCTTGATCCCCCGGGTTTAGAACAACAGTCCATCTCCATATTACCCCAAACCGCCACACTTTGTCGGAACCCCTAAAGTGAAATGTGTAGATTGGGCAGGCTGTAAAAGCAGATTTTGTGATATGAAGGAATTTTCTGTACACCACCCACCCGGGCTCCCTTAGTGAGTAGATTGAGGGCATGTATAGCCGAGATTTTTGAGTCATCTTAGATGCATTCTAAAAACAACATGAGCTGTGCTCAAGACTTTACCTTGCCACTACAGCTCTAGGGGGAAGATTTACTTGCACTTCCGAAAGGAAGTGTTTTTCTTTGTTGACCGAACAAATTTTGCCCTGAGAGCACTGGAGAGACACTTTTTAAGCGGGACAAAAATCAAGTCATTCTTTTTAAAATGTTCGCCCCTCGGCTTATGCTCTGTTGCCCCCCCAAACCCTTTTTCCCATGGTCTCCCGTTACTGTTTAAAAGCTTTAGAAATAAATCATATCTCTATGCAATAAAAACATTTTCTTGCTCAGGGATGGACTCCCCCACCCCAAATATGTGGGAAACCCCCCCCCCCCTGGGCAGAGACCTTTACAGTTTTCAGACCCCTGTCTTAGACCTGGAAATGAAAAAAAAAAAAAAAGAAATAAGGATGGAAATACCTTTTTTTGGTTTTTTTACAAAAAAAAAAAAAAATTCCCAAGTGAGTTAAAAAAAGGATGGTTAAACAAACATTAAAAAGAGGAAATACTTCGTATGAAGAGATGAAAACTACAATGAAGTTGAGTAAAAATACGGTACATCTCTCCCCCTTTCTCTTCTCTATCCTCTGTTCCGCTCCCGTTTCGTCTCCATCCCCTCTCCCTTTTCCCCCCCCCACCCCTCTTCTCTCTCCCCCACAACACCACACATATACCCATCTTACAATTTAGGGGCCCAAAGCCGCAGCACACACGAACAAAAATACCCCAAAGGGCTGCACAACCTGTTCTCAAGGACCGAAACCATTACATTTTTTTAACCATAAGAGTTTTCTGGGGCAAATCAGCCCTGTTCCCGTGGTCACTGACTCAATTTTTCACTGCAAAAAGTCATCAATTACCGAGCTTCCCATTTCGTATCCCTTTTGGAGGGGGAAGTATTTGTCCTTATTAAGTTTTACTGAACTGCTTACCGATAAGTTCTTCCCAGGGCTTGATATGTTTTTGACGAGAGTAGCAAACGTACACACACGCAACACACCACACATATATGTGTGTGTATATATATATATATATAATATATATATATATATATATATATTTATATATATAATTACATAAATTATTTTATAAATTAATAATAATATATTTATATTTTTTATTTTATATATATATTTTATATAATATACATACAAATTTTTAATATTATATATATATATTTTTATATATATATAATATTTATACAAAAAATATATATATATATATAATATGTTTTTTTTTTTTTTTTTGGTGGTGTGTGGTGGGGTGTGTGTGTGGGTTGTGGTGGTGTGTTTGTGTATTGGTGGGGTTTTTTGTTGTAAATAATAATAAATATATAATATATATATATATATAATATATAATATATTAATTATATTATAAAAAAATTTTTTTTTATTAAAATTTTTTTTAATTTTTTTTTTATGTTAATTATTTAAAAAAACCCCCCCAAAACCCCCAAAACCAAAAAAAACCCCCTTTTATTTTATAATATTTATTTTTAAAAATTTATTTTAATAATATTTTTAAAATTTATTTAAATTATTTTTAATTATAATATAAAATTTTAAAAACAAACGGGTGGTGTGGTGTGGTGGGTTTGGGTTGTTTTGTGGGGGGGTTTGTTTTGTTTTTTTTTTTTTATATATATAATATAATTTTATTAAAATATATTATATATTATATATATATATATATTAATAATACACCCCCAAACTTAATTGTGTTTTTTGGTGATATTGCCTTTTTTAAGTCCTTTTTTTAAAGGGGTTCGGGGTGAGGCCTTTGGCACACAAACAAATTTTTATTTTACCTTATAAAACATCCCCAGTTCCCCACAACCACCCAAAATCATTTTTCCAAACCGGTTTTGGGACCAATTGAAACTTTGGCGGCTTGGACCCTGGCTAGGGGGACAAACGGGAACCTTGCCAAGGGGGCAAGCGGGGTCGTGACTCGAACCCCCGAATCAATTGGATGTAAAAAGTTTGGGGCCGGCCTAACCATTCGGGCCCCGCCCAAATAATAAATATAAATAAAAAATTTTAAAAATTAATTTTATAAAAATTTTTTTAATTATTTTTGAAAATTTAAAAACCCTTAAAAACATTTAATTATTATTATTTAATTATAGTAAATTAAAATTTTTAAAAAAAAGAAATATTTATGGAAAATTATTATTTTTTTTTTTATTTTTTAAAAACCCAAAGCCAATAAAAAAAAAAATAAATAAAATTATATTAAATTTTAATTATTTAATTTTTTCCCATAGACCAAAGAGTGGTTTTTTAAAAAAGGGGGCTCCCTGCCTTTGAGAAAGTCTAAGTGGGGGGTGTATTCGCCCTCCCTTTATAATATAAAAGAAACGAAAACCCAACACACACCCCAAACAACAAAAAAACCCAACCACAAAACAACACAAACAACCACACACCACAAACACACCCACCAAAATATTAAAAAAAAATTTAAAAATAAATATTTATAAACTTAATATAAATCTTTATTATGACTTTTAGGGGGGGTCTCGACAGATACTACAACAAACACATATAAGGTTTTAAAATGAAAAACGAAGGATTCCCGAATAACAAGTTGATGAAAACGGATAAATTTTTATGAGGGGAAAATAAGCGGTGCTGTGCCCCCTTAAAAAAACGAGTATCACACCAAAAAGGGAACTTTTGGTAATGTTTCCCTCCCCTCACGGTGGAGTACCCCTAGGGTTAGAATAGACCAAGGCAAAATTGTTTTTCTTAAAATTGCCGTTCTTTTCTGCGGGGGGCATTAAACCATTGTTAAAGGAAGGGAAAATTATTTTTTGTCCATTTTCTTGTTTTTTTATTTTCTTTAAAACAAAGACAAAAAATTCACAAAAAAAAAAACAACGGCTGACACCAGGGTCAATGGCCTTACCATGTTTGAATTACTTTAACTTGCTTAATGCCTCCCACAAGAGAAAAAAGTTTAGGGGGAAAGAAGTTAAAAGCTTACCCTCTGTTTCATTCAATAAAAGAAGTTTTTTAGTGGAGAAGGGGCATTATATCAAGACCCAATCTTTTTTAATAATATAAAGAGGGATTCTATTACACCAAACACAGTTTTTTCTTTTTTTTTTTTCCAATAAAGAAAAAAAGGGAGCTTTAAATGGAAAAAAAACATAAAACACTCCCTTTTTTGTTTTTATTTTTTTTAGTCTTTTTGAAACAGCTTATAAGGTTGAGGGTTATTTTCCCGCCAAACATTTGTCTGTAAGATACTTTTTTTCGTTTTCTTTTTGGGTTTTCTCTCTCTTTCTTATCCTCTTCCTCTTCCCTTTTTTTCCTCCTTCTCTCTCCTCTCTCTCTCTCTTTTCTCTTTTTCCTTCTCTCTCTCTCTCTTCTCTTTCTTTCTCCCTTTCTCTCTCTCTCTCTCTCTCCTCTTCCCTCTCGCTCCCTCTC
>NW_023651130.1:0-5731 GCF_015228065.2 Penaeus monodon
TTTATTTCTCTTTATTATTTTTCATATTATATTATATATTCATATATTGCCTATTTTAGTATCCATATATGTATGTTATATATTAGGGCATATATATATAGATTTTCATATATGTATTTATTATATATATATATATATAGGGTTTATATATTGATATCCATATATGTATGATATATATGCATTATCCATATATATAAAAATATATATATATATATATATATATATATATGCATTATAATATATATATAAAATATATTATATAAAATATAATATTATATATATTATATTTATTTTATTTTATATATATATATATATATACATATATATACAATATGTATATATATATATATATTTTATATATATATATATATGTATATATATACACATATTTATATATATATATATATATATATATATATATAATATGTATATATATATATATATATATATAATATGTATATATATATATATATATGTATATATATATGCATATATATCCCATTCAGCCCTGAAAAAAAATTTGCTTTAGATTTTTAAGATATTATGACAGCGGATTTGTCGTGGCCTAAAAAGGCTACAAGCATATTTTTAGATGTGTTCATGATAGTTCTAGAGATATTGACCTTTAAATTTTGGCCCAAATTTGGTCCGTCGGGGCTCTAGCATGTACGCGAAATAAAAGTTTAGACAAAAAACAGAAATTGCAATGAAACAACTGTGTAAATTCACAATATATGTATTATATCTTTCAGAAAAAACACAAATTTGATAATTCCAGGTATATTTCTTCTTATTCAACTTCATTAAAACAAACATTTAAGTAACACTCATTACTTTGACTGCAGTGTACCTAAGTAAAATGAGGACATATTCATCAGCTCTGCATATCTGCATACCATAATCTTTACTTACTGAAAAGAAAAAAAACCCTTTTTTTTCTTTCTTAGTGAGAAAAAGAAAAGTTCTATTTCAAATTTCTTCATTAACAGAAACATTTTAATTTGTAAACCTAATCATGAAATATTTCAGGGCAAATGGAAAAGAGAATAACAATTTTTTTTCATATGAAGAAAAAGAAAAATTTTGCAACTTTTGCATAAAAACTTGGTCCTCCCATTCCCCCCTGGATATCGACATCTCATTCTAGGGGCATAAGGGGTAATGCATCAGGCATATGGCATGCACTGTTAGTACGCTTTGCAGCAGTGGGAAGGGGCCTTGTTCTTTTTCTAGAATGCCCACATGCTCCTATGAAATCTCAGACTCACTGTTGTCATCATTTAGAACTTCTTCAGAATCAAAAAATAAGCTTTTTCCAATTTAAAATCCATACTGTCCCTGGAAACAGAACTGCTTTTTCACAACCCTTTATGTACTCTAACCATGCATTTGCGCAAGAGATGAAACATTGCTAAAACAGTAAATTTTGCAGAACGTGTTGCACTTCTGTAACAGCTAATACCTGATCAATAATATCAACGCCCCCCATCTTTGAGTTTGTATAGCTAAACAACCCTAGACGTTGCACTTCTAAGTGGCGTTTTTCTCTTTTACACCACCTCTGACAAGTAGATCTGGCTGAATACTATGTTCATTAGATGCTAAGAGGGATTTTTTTTTTGTCAAACCATACAGTTATACAAAAAGCAGAATCATCTCTCACTGCACAGTCAGAGGAACCTCGGGCCGGGATCTTTTTAACTGATTCTCAGTCTTCAATCGACACTGTTTTGGCACAAGGTTCTTCTTCATTGTCCCTGTACTCCCATTCCAAATGATGAGAGAATTTCTAAGAGCTTAGGTGTAGTAAAAAACCTATCAAAGAAGAAACTAGTACCTCTACTGACTGACTTTACAAATCTTAGGACTGCAGCTTCTCCTATCTTAAGGGTACCCCACTCTGGAAGATGAAGTCTATTTTCTTTGTACACTCAAAGCAGTCTTCCTTACCCTGGAAAAACTCAAAATCTAGGACTTGGCCATCACTACTAGCTAAAACAAAGATTTTTTGGGCCATTTGGGTTTTGGTTTCCGAGGTGTAAATTGCTTAAGGTGTTTTCTGCCTGTAATGGAATGATCATTTCATCAACCGAGACATATTGAGGTCTGTCTAAATCCAAACAGCGTGAACGAACACAATCTAATGAGTGGTCTTATCTTATGAAATCTTCTAATTTCCTCTGTGCTGCATTCAACAGACTCGCATCAAAGATTTTCAAGAAGCTATGATTACTGAAATATGTCACGACTCATGGCATCAGCTATAACAGAAATCCCTTTTTTTCTTGCCAGTACATTTTAATTCTAGGGAATTTTAACAGACATAAGAAATTTATTCCTATAAACTTTTTCATTTGATCTACCGTTATGATAAAGGCTTTCCTTTTTTGGACATGACTTTTTCTGTTTTTTAGAGTCATTGCATCTAAAATTTCAGGTGAGAGGTAAGCCATGAAATAATCTCAGGGGAGAGAACTGTGGGTTGAAAATTAGTTCCCTGAAAATGATTATCACATCTACAGTAAATCTGTGATTGAAGTTTTATATTTCTCCTGAAATGATGACATCCATTAGTATTGAGATTTCTGCTGGGTCCCAGTCTGGGCAGCTGCAGTGCTACTTGTAACTTCAGGGGACCTGGTGGTAACATTTCCACATCTGTTGTTCTCTTCATCAGACTCAGATGCTGAACTCTTAGTGTTGGCACATAGTTCAGGAAAGAATTCTCTGCGCCGAAGTGGAGATGAAGGCCAGTCATCATCATCAGATATGCTGCTCAAATCAAATTACTAAATTCTGCCAGCAGTCACTGGTATTCTTCTGAAATAAAAAGAAATTGTTAGTCAAATATATTAATATCTATTTCATATTAGTCATATAAAAAGTTTTTTCTTAAGTTCTATATATATTGTCATGTAACTCCATAAGCAATATCAATATTTTACCCAGTATGATTACATAATAATTACGTTAAATTAATAATCCCAAACCCTTAACAATGAAATACAACTTCCATTCACATCATCAAAAACAGTATGATAAAGATCTTGTGTTAATGCCAATGTATTGTACTACGTATCTTCTTCTTTTAACGGTAGGTTCATGTCTGAGCCGCCGTGGTCACAGCATGATACTTAACTGTAGTTTTCATGTTGTGATGCTCTTGGAGTGAGTACTGGTAGGGTCCCCAGTTTCCTTTCCACGGGGAGTGCCGGTGGTACCTTTTTTTGGTAATCTTCCCCCTATTTATCCGGTCTTGGGACCACACTTGACTTGGGCTGGCTTGGCCACCCAGTGGCTAGGTAGCAATCAAAGGGGAAGTTCCTTGCCCAAGGGAACAACACGGCGGTCGGGGAGTCTCGAATTCAGATTGCCGTCGTGACAGTCTTGAGTCCGACGCTCTAACCATTTGGCCACCGCGGGCTTGACGATCATGGGCTTCCATGATTTTTTCTTAGCAATTTAGAGCGGTGGTTTGCCATTGCCTTCCGCCCGGTGTTTTTATCGAGTCACCATCTCTATTTACCCGGCACTGACTTGAGCTGTACTACGTATAGAGCAAAGAAAATCATCAATGAAACTACAGTCGGGCATTTAACTTAAATTTTCATCAAAGTATTTTTAGTTAAATTATTCCATAACATAAACAATTTCCAGTTGAAATGTTTTCCAATACATGATAATCACGATGCAAATCTGCCTTACCGAGAAATATGTTTAAATTAGTAAGATGTACATTTTTGCTTACTTACTAGCATGCTCCAGCACGAAGGGAACAAATTTGTTCCATCTAAGAGGATGTGTTCCTGATCTGTCAGAAACATAGCTTTTAAATGTTTCAGAACACGTGTCACTTGATTAACTTCACCTTAATCAGTTGCACACCATAAAGGTGTTTCGTAACATCAATAAAAGGAATAATAATAGCTTACTTACCCATGGGTGCGACGATATTGCTAAAGAAACTGTTCCTCTTCTTTCTCCAGCCAGCCGCAATGGAATTTTGGGAAACCCGAAGATGGTTAAAATTTTGAATTGTTTAAAAAAACCCCTGGAAAAAAGTGAATAGAAAAATAAAGCACAAAATTTTTTTAAATTTTAAAAGCGACGCCTCCGTCTTAAAAAATGGAAAGAATTTGGGCCTTCTTACTTGTTTTAGGGCTGAATGGGATTATATATTTTTATTACATTATAATGTAATTTTATATATATATTTTGTAAAGTTTTTTTGGTGGCTGAAATGGTTAAAACATTGGATTTTAACTGTCAGCAAACTGATTTTAGGTTCGAGTCCCCCGGGCCCGCTTTGTTTTTTCCCTTGGGCAAAGGGAAATTCACCTCGTTGCCTACCTAGCCACTGGGTGGCCCAAACCAGCCCAAGTCCGTGCTGGTCCCCCAAACCGGGTAAATTTGAGAGAATGATTACCCAAAGGTAACACCCGGGACTCGCCCCCTGGAAAAGGAAATGGGGACCCTACCCCCGTACTACTCCCAAAAGCTCACAACATGAAAAAAATACCCAAATTTAATTTTCATGCTGTGACCAAAGGGGGCTCAACTAACCTACAGTAAAAAAAAAAAAAAAAAAAAAAAAAAAAAAAAAAAAAAAAAAAAAAATAAATATAATATTTAAAATATATTATATAAAATTTTATATATTTTATATAATAAAATATAAAATTTTATATCGATATATATATATATTTTATATATATATAATATAAAATATATTATATTATATATATATATATTCATATAAAATAGGATTTTATATATTATATTATAATAATAATTTTAATAAAATTATATATAATATAATATATAAAATATTATATTTTTATTATATTATAATAATTTTATATAAAGCCTAATTTTAAAATATTTTAATTATAATATAAAATTTTATATACTTTTAAAAATATATATTTTTGCTATTATCTATATTATATATATATTAAAATATATATCTATTAATATGTATATAAATCTTTTGCAAATTTAATATCCCCTATCTAATTTTATATTTTTCTTTATAAAAATTTTCTTCTCTCTTCTATACTATATATGCCTATTATATTATATATATATAAAATTTTTATTTTTAATTTGCCCTTTTCTCTCTATATCTTTTAAACAATTTTATAATAAAAATCTATAATTATCTATTTATGTATCATATATTATTATATATATATATTTTATATATGCATATTTATACATATATTTTTATAATTTTATATATGCTTAAAATATTTATGAAAATAGTATTTATTAATATATTTTAATAATATTTATTTAAAATATTATTTTCTTTTTAATAATATATCCTATTTTATTCTGCAAAATATAAAAATGATATATATATATATATATATATATAATTATATATATATAATATATATAATATATGTATATATAGTATATATATGTATATATATGTATGTTATATATGTTTTTATATATGAATGATATTATATTATATATAATATATATATAAATAATATATATTATATATAATTTAATATTATATATTGCACATAAATAGGATATATAACTATTAATAGATATTTCATGATATATATATATATATATGCATATATATTTTTTTTAAAAGCTATTCATTCACTCCGCATAGGCTCTCTCAATTTATATGGACTTTTATTGGTAGTGCACATGTTGCCTGAATTGGGATGCCTTTCCCCAATCGATAGATGTCCAGTAAATTATGTTT
>NW_023651131.1:0-5731 GCF_015228065.2 Penaeus monodon
TTTTTTAAGGTTTTTTTTAACATTTTTTTTTAAAATATTTTAGTTTTTAAAAAACAAATTTTTTTTTCCCGCCCGCAAAGACCTTACTGTTGACGCGGCAGATATTTTTAAATAATCAATAAATCAATCTGGTCCGGCTCACCAATTTGGGGCCCTCAGCCCCCCCCCCGGGGAAAGGCGGCTTCCGTTGGGGGGGTTTAGGGTGGGAGGTTCCCTCACTGATGACTGGGTCCATGCGGGCCTGAGACTGCTTGCACCCAAAGCAAACTGTTGGAGGGCCCTACCGGGTAAAATGTTACGAACCCCAACATGATCGGGTGACCGTCCATCCGCTGATCGACGGGGGGCAGTCATCTGTGAGGGGGGCTTGGGGTTCATTTTTCTCAGGGCTTGGTAGGAGGGCGAAGGTCATTTCCAAAGAAATGGCTTTCGACCTCCTCACAAGATTTCTATGAACTGTTCCTTCCCCCTCTCAGCAGTGTCCGGCCCAAAAGTTAGTTCCGGGGTTTTAAAATTAATTTTTCTCTCGTATTTACTTCCTAAAGAAAAAGAAAGGAGGAAAAAAAATAGAAGAAGAAAAAATAGAAAAAAAAAGGGTATGAGAAGATCAACGAGATTAAGAAAAATTTGAAAAAGAAAAATTTAAAAAACTCAGTAAAACAGTACATTGTGTGACGATAAAATATGATATCGACGTTTTAAAGTTCCCACTACAATGCTTTTCCCCTTTGTTACTTTCTACGTTACTGCCATTTAATGTGGCGGGTATAAGCCGAATCAGTAAACTCACTAAAACCATTCCCGATGTACATTAAAAATAAAAATACAAATAAAAATAATAAAAATTTTTAGTTTTTTTCCCTTTTTGTAACGGGGTTTTTTTTTGGTTTACTGCTGTCTGTTTGTTTTTTGTTTCTAAAAGACCCCTTGTGTGCAAGGAATGGCCGGGGTTACCATCACCATGGCGGGGAAGGATTTGAACGCAGGTCAGCAAAACTGCAGACGAGATCGCATCGCGCACCACAAACCCTGGGTTTGACCGCTTTTTGAAAAATTTTCCGATTTGTTCGACCTTTTTTTTTTCTGTGGGTCCCGACCAGTGGTATAAAACTCCCCGGACACGTTCTTCTGTCCCTCTTTTCAGATTCAATTACTTGTTTTGAAAGGTGTAATGTTGTAAAACTACAGGACAAGAAAACTTTGTGGAAAGCTTTTAAATAAATTTATCTTTTGAAGGTATGCGAAGTAAACCTTTTTTACGGGTCACGTCGGAGTTAAAATCTGGCCTTAAAGTTTTTTCCAAGGGGGGTTTTTTTTGATGACGACCTGTCTCTTATGGGCATGCCCCCAGGTATTCGGTGGTTCTTCAAAAAATCACGATCAGGGAAAAAAAAGACTCGGAAGCGTAACGTTGCCGCAAACAGCTGCTTACTTTCCCCTTTCTGCTTAAGATCTATCAAAAAATAATCTTTCCAAAAAGGGCAGTTAAAGTGTCTATAAAAAATTTTAAAACCCTTCCCTATCATTATTTTAAAAATTCTCGTGAAAATAGCAGCGAAAAAATTATATAAGATCCTCCCATGAAAATTAAATTAATACTGATAAAGTTTACATATCCCACACGAAACCCAAAGGAGTAAAAACACGGGGTTTGATCCCGAGAATCAAATAAGAAATGAAAGATTTCCCATAACTACTAAAACATGCCCCATAATTGTTGGTCTATGACAACGAAAATATTTTTTAATCCAAAGATTCATAGGGGTTTTTTCAAATAGGTACTTGATAAAACAAGAACACCCTCTAGCACACTTAACATCTGCGACACCCTGCGATCGTTGTAAACGAAAAATTTGCCTTTGTATCTCCCACCAAAAATAAAAAAATTTCGACTCGTGCGCTATCAATTCAACGGCAATTTAAGACTTCCCAAAAGAATTTTAAGACTATCCTCCTAAAAGCTTCTCATTTTTTCAAAAACCTCCCTATCGAGGTTTTCCTTTTTCCCCCCCAGTGCATTCAGCAGTGTCAATAAAATCTGAGCAACCCACCCGGAAAAATCGTGCTTATATTTTATACGAGTTGTTATTAACGTTTAAAAAAAAGTTTGCTCAAAGCAGAGGATTCATTTATTAGTCTCCCGCATAAGCCTTCCGTCGACCATAAAAAGAGTAATTTTTTTAGGAAACATTTACCCCTTAGCATGTCAATAGCAAATTGGGGCTGACGGCTTTCCCTGACATAAGTCTTTTTATAGCGTTTTATTTAAAATATAATAAAGGGCTGGAATTAAGATTTTTAAAAGCCTCCCGCGCCGAATCTCTCGTTTAAGTGTTTATTAAATGCGCTTAAAAGTCTCTATCTTCACCACAGGCTTTGATTCACCCTCTGGGGTCTGTTGATAACAAATGGGTCTGAGTAAAGCCGTATTCTCTTAGACACTTTGTCTTGATACATACCATTTTTTGCTTATCTAACATTACGGGCCAAAATGAAATCTACGGCTTAACCGCTTCATATCAGTTTTTCCTTATGCACTAGCGCCTGTAAAATAATTTTCCCGCAAGCTCCTTGGTATGCTAGAATTATCAAAATATGCTTTTTCTTCCAAATTTTTTCTTCGTAAGAGCATCCCCCGTTTCAAAGCGAACACAAGACGAAAAATTTACAGAGGATTTTGTTCTTTTGCTGCCCTTAAGTAAACCGCCCCACAGATTTAAATTACCGAGTTCATAGGGATTTGCACAACCTGCATGTCGCCTTTGTTTAATAAAGCACCATCCTCTTTTCTGAAATCCCCTTAAATCTCTAAAACCAATCGTGAAAAATCAATTAACAATTTTGCCCGGCCGGCCATCTAAAATTTTCATAAAATCTGTAACAGACCCCTTTATCCCCGCTTAAAAGGTACACGTCACCTCGGGCCGGGGTTTTTATCCCCGATTTAATCTGTGCAATCTATTTTTCCCAAGGGAAAATATCCTTACCCCAACTTAAGATACATACTGATTCCTGATTTTAATAATTTTTTGCTGCGAACCTCGCCAAGACGAGACTTAACTGACTAAGCTCAGAAAAAACATTTTTTTTTAGCTCGAAAACTAGGTCAAATTTGGGGTTCTCTTTCACTCTTTTTCTTTTTTCTACCACTCCTCCCCCTCCTCTCATCGCCCTCGCGCCGATATTTTTTAACCCCCCCCCCTAAAACTGTTTTTCCCCTTTTGTCTCTATCCTCAATAACACCGACCCAAATCAGCAGGGCAGGCTTAACGAGCTTAAAAAATAAAGGGAATTAAATCTCTTCCCAAATTTTTCGAAAAAAGATAGAAACCCGGCCCTCTTCTAAAATTACCATATTTTAAATAACACAAATATCTCCAAAAGACCCTCCTAAAAGGTTTAAAATCTGGTTCTGGTTGTTCAAAGATGATCATAAATTCCTAAACCGTCGGAGGGACAAAAGGGCTCTCCATACATGGTGGAAAATCAACGATATCCGCCTTCGCTCTGCTAAAAAACGGGGGGGGGACGACGTTCCGATTAAAACAAGCAAAGATATACACAAACAGTCTTTATATATTGTCAATACAAATTTTATCGGGGTCTTATTGTGTAAAAACATAACAGAATGACCCCCTCGAAAATATGGGAACCCTTCTGTTTTTGAAATGCGCAACCCATTGATTTTAAAGACTTATCACACTACTCCACTATTAGAGGACAGGAACATACAATTTTTTTAGATTCGGCTTCAAATAAAAGTCATTTTCCCCTTTTTTACCAGATAAGGCCTCAAAGTAAACTTTTTTTGTTAGATAAAAAGACTACTGGGGGACGCTCCCAAGCAGGTTCCAGACCAAGGACTTCTTAGTCCTTTCCCCTTTAAACATTTTAATTTCAAGGGTTTAATAAAAATTTCCATTCCCAGACCATAGTTTTTGTCTTTGGGCTATTATACAGATGTATACTATGGATCCTATATTTTGGTACTATAGGATCTTTTGCTAGCATACGCACAATCTGCTAGACTCAATTGAAACAACATCCAGAGAGTTTGGTCTAAAAGTTAATGCAGAAAAGTTAAAGGGGAATTCAGTTAAAAGGTAAATGCTGTCATCATTACCCCTGAAAAGGGGCCCCTCTTCAAGGTCCTCGGCATTTTCTTAAAATTCTAACTGTTTGCCACCACCACCTTCTTTCCTTTTGATAACCAAATTTCTCTCAACATTTTTAGGGCCCCTTTCATCTTACAAGAAAGACACTGGTTTTAAAACCCTTAAGACTCTTCTACGCACATGCAATTCGGTCCCTTTACTATAGTCACCTCCCCCCAAAAAGTTGGTCTCCCTGAACCCTACAAAAAACTATAAACCCCCAGATGGCGGGCTGGCGAACTTTCAAGTTAACAAAAATTTTGTCACCTGTGTTCAAATTAGGGGGGAAACTACACCCACTGCCCAAAGGGCATCTCTATTCTTGCATTTTGTTTCTGGAGGTATGCCTCCATTGTTCCCTCCATTTATCAAGAAGACAACTTCGTAAAATTTCTCTCACCGCTGCATCTGCAAGCTGTGGAGAAAAGGTAACTTCAGGTTTTGACATGGCTGCTAGAAAGAAACGTTTTCCCCCTATAAATATGGTTTTTAGAAATTGAATCCGACCCAGACACTTGTGGGTGGAAACTGCTTCAAAATTTCCTTCGCACAGCGACGTCACATGTTACAGCCTTCTTTACCTTAAAAAAGGCTTACGATACGACTTGGAAGCATGGCATACTCATAAGCTTATGCTTGGGTTTTAGAGGGGCATTACCCCTTCTAAACTTCCTTGCTAAAGGAAATTTAGTTCGGGTTTGGGGAAAAGTTTTTCTAAACCCGGAAACCAACTGGAAGGGGTTTCCCCCAAGGGATGTCTTAAGTGTGACCCTGTTTGCCTTGCTATAAATGACATTGTAAAAGGGTTTTTCCAGTTCTGTCTCTGTAAACTTATGTGGATGACTTTCACTGTACTGCTCAGGGGGAAACTTCAGGGGGGCAAAGGACACGCAGGCGCAATAAAACAGGTTGTACAGCGGGCAAAAATTTATGGTTCAAATTTTCTCCAAACAAACCATGCTATCATTTCCAAAACGAGGAAAATTTCCCCCCTTCCCTCTATTTTGGACAAAACCCCTTGCAATTTGTCCAAGAGTGAAAATACTTTGGGGCTAATTTTTGCTCAAGGCTTACATGGGGGGGCCTCACTCAAAAAAGTTTTAAAAATGAAGGCTACAAAAGCACTTAGTATTTTGCGGGGTTTTTTCACATCTATCTCGGGGGGCAGCCGACAACGCTTCTACGGGTTTCCCACGCTTATTCGTATATCTTTTATTTGGCGTGAGGTGTATTCTTCTGCAAAATCCCCTGTTCTCCGGTTTTTGGGCTCGGTTCTAAGAAACTCTCAAATCTGTACTGGGGCTTTCAGGGCTTCACCTGTGGGAAACCCTGTATGTGAAGTGGAGAACCACCTCTTTTATTCCCGGACTCATGAACCTATTTACTACACGAACTACAAAGGATTCCGGGGTCCCTACATCCGATTGGGTTTTCAACCCCCTTTAGGATAGCCAAACCTATGGAGGGGAAAAGAGAATCTTGTGGAAAATCTTAATTTGAGTCTCACTAAGGTTTTTCTGTTTGGAATTTTTCCCCCCAATTCCCCCCCTGGGAACTTAAAATTTTTTAAATCCGGA
>NW_023651132.1:0-5730 GCF_015228065.2 Penaeus monodon
AATAAAAAAAAAAAGGAATTTTGGGTTTTTTTTTTTTTCCAAAAATATAAATAAAAAAAAAGGGAAAAAAGGAAAAAAAAAATTTCCCTAAAAATTAAAAAAAAACCCAAAAAAAGCGGCAAAAATCTACGAAATATACCCTTTTTGAGAGTTACTCCAAAATGACTTTTTTTTCGATGTTTTGATGTTTTTGGAAAATTTATTAGGTTAATAATGAAATAATTACCAAAATTGTAATAATCATGAAAATAATGAGGATAAAAGTGAGTTTTAAAAGGGAAATTTTGATAACATTTGATGATTATTAATTTTACATTATTTTCATTATTATTATTTACTTTATTATTATTTTATTATTATTATTATATTTATTATTATTATTATTATTATTATTATTATTATTTTTATTATTATTATTATTATTATTAGCATTATTTTTATTTTTATTATTATTTTTATTATCGTTATTAAATTTTTATTTTATTTTTATCATTATTACTTTTTTACTAGTATTTAAAATTCCCAAAAAAAATTTTTATAACAGTAATAATTACTGTAAAAACGAATTAATTAAAATAATATTAGATAATTATTTTTTTCGTTATTATTGTTATTATTTTTGTTATTTTCTTTTATTATTGTTGTTGTTTTTAGTATAGTTGCAAATTATTATTATAACTGCAATAATTGAAATAATAATGATAAAAATTTGGCAATAATTGATAAATTGCAATAATGATGATAATAATTGCAATAATGATGATAATGATGATGATAATGATAATATTGATGATAATCATGATAATAATGATGATAATAACAGGAATTGTCTCCATATATAAAAAAAAAAGGTAAAAGAAAATAATTCCCAAAAGTCGAAAAAGCGGCAAAATCTAGCGGAATATAGTCTTTTGAGTGTATACTCCAAAATGACGTTTTTTCGATTTCCATGATGATTTTGGCAATTATTAGGGTAATAATGATAATAATTACCAAAATCGTAATAATCATGACAATAATGAGGATAAAAGTGAGAATAAAAAGAATTTTGATAACATTTGATGATTATTAATATTATCAATATTTTCATTATTATTATTATTATTACTATTATTATTATTATTATTATTATTATTATTATTATTATTATTGTTATTTTTTATTATTGTTATTATTATTATTATTATTATTATTATCATTATTATCATTTTTACTAGTAGTATAATTGCCAAAATATTTATTATAACAGTAATAATTACTGTAATAACGATATTAATTAAAATAATGATATAGATAATTATTATAATATCGTTATTATTGTTATTATTATTTTTTTATTATTCTAGTATTATTGTTTTTTGTTATTAGTATAGTTGCAAAAATTTTATATTATAACTGCCAATAATTGCAATAATAATGATAATAATTGCAATAATGATGATAATAATTGCAATAAAATGATAAAAATTGCAATAAAGATGATAATGATGATAATGATGATGAAATGATAAATTTTATGTAATCATATAATAAAAGATGATAATAACAGGAATTTTCTCCTATATAATAAAAAAGGTAAAAGAAAATAATTCCCAAAATCAAAAAAGGCAAAATCTAGCGAAAAATAGGCTTTTGAGAGTATACTCCAAAAAGACTTTTTTTTTGATTTCTCTGATAATTTTTGCAATTATTAGGGGGTTTTATGTACTAATTACCAAAATCTATTAAAATGACAATAATGAGGATAAAGGTGGGGAAAAAAGACAATTTTCATAAAATTTAAGATTTTTTAATATTATCAATATTATCATTATTATTATTTTTATTACTATTTTGTTTTTATTTTTATTTTTTATTATTATTATTAATATTATTTATTTTTATTTTTTTATTATTTATTTTTTCAAAATTTTTATCATTTTATTTTACTTTTAATACGTTATTAATATTATTATTTTTATTTTTATCATTATTATCATTTTTTCTAGTAGAATTTAAATTTCAAAAAAAATTTTTATAACAGTAATAATTACTGAATAACGAATTTTTAAAATAATGATAAGAAAAATTTTTATAATTCGTTTTATTGATATTTTTATTATTTCTATTATTATTGTTGTTGTTATTAGTATATTTGCAAAAAATATATATTATAACTGCAATAATTGCAATAAAAATGTAATAATTGCAATAAAGATGTAATAATGGGGAATAATGATGTAATGATGATAATGATGATGATAATGATAAATTTATGATAATCATGATAATAATGACGATAATAACAGGAATTCTCTCCTTATATAATAAAAAAGGTAAAAGAAATTCCCAAATGTTGATAAAGCGGCAAAATCTAGCGAAATATAGCCTTTTGAGAGTATACTCCAAAATGATGTTTTTTCGATTTTCTCTGATGATTTTGGCAATTATTAGGGTATAAATTTAAATTCCAAAATCGTTTTAAAAACTGACCAAATGAGGATAAAAGTGAGAAAAAAGAGAAATTTTGTAACATTTTATTTATTAATATTATCATATTTTCATTATAATTTTTTATTACTATTATTATTATTATTATAATAATTATTGTTATTATTATTATTATTATTATTATTATTATTATTATTATTATTATTATTATTATTATTATTATTATTATTATTATTATTATTATTATTATTATTATCATTATTATTATTATTATTATAATATCGTTATTAATATTATTATTGTTATCATTATCATTATTATCATTTTTACTAGTAGTATCATTGCAAAAATAATTATTATAACAGTAATAATTACTGTAATAACGATATTAACTAAAATAATGATATAGATAATTATTATAATATCGTTATTATTGTTATTATTATTGTTATTTCTATTATTATTGTTGTTGTTATTAGTATAGTTGCAAAAATTTATATTATAACTGCCCAAAAATTGCAATAAAAATAATAATAAATTGAAATAATGATATAATAATTGCAATAATGATTATAATAATTGCAATAAAGATGATAATGATGATAATGATGATGATAATGATAATATTGATGATAATCATGATAATAATGATGATAATAACAGGAATTGTCTCCATATATAATAAAAAAAAGGTAAAAGAAAATAATTCCCAAAAGTCGAAAAAGCCGAAAAATCTAGCAAAATATAGCCTTTTGAGAGTATACTCCAAAATTACGTTTTTTCGATTTCTCTGATGATTTTGGCAATTATTAGGGTAATATTGATAATAATTACCAAAATCGTATTAATCACGACAATAATGAGGATAAAATTGAGAATAAAGAGAATTTTGATAACATTTGATGATTAATAATATTATCAATATTATCATTATTGTTATTATTATTATTACTATTATTATTATTATTATTATTATTATTATTATTATTATTATTATTATTATTATTATTATTATTATTATTATTATTATTATCATTATTGTTATTATTATTATAATATCGTTATTATTTTTATTACTATTGTTAATTCTATTATTATTGTTGTTGCTATTAGTATAGTTGAAAAATTATATATTATAACTGCAATAATTGCAATAATAATGATAATAATTGCAATAATGATGATAATAATTGCAATAATGATGATAATAATTGCAATAATGATGATAATGATGATGATAATGATAATATTCATGATAATCATAATAATAATGATGATAATAACAGGAATTGTCTCCATATATAATAAAAAAAGGTAAAAGAAAATAATTCCCAGAAGTCGAAAAAGTGGCAAAATCTAGCGAAATATAGCCTTTTGAGAGTATACTCCAAAATGACGTTTTTTTCGATTTCTCTGATGATTTTGGCAATTATTAGGGTAATAATGATAATAATTACCAAAATCGTATTAATCATGACAATAATGAGGATAAAAGTGAGAATAAAGAGAATTTTGATAACATTTGATGCTTATTAATATTATCAATATTATCATTATTATTATTATTATTACAATTATTATTATTATTAATATAATTATTATTATTATTATTATTATTATTATTATTATTATTATTATTATTATTATTATTATTATTATTATTATTTTTATTATATCGTTATTAATATTATTATTGTTATTATAATCATTATTATCATTTTTACTAGTAGTATAATTGCAAAAATAATTATTATAACAGTAATAATTACTCTAATATAGATATTAATTAAAATAATGATGATAATAATTGCAATAATGATGATAATAATTTCAATAATGATGATAATGATGATAATGATAATATTGATGATATTCATGATAATAATGATGATAATAACAGGAATTGTCTCCATATATAATTAAAAAAAAAGGTAAATGAAAATAATTCCCAAAAGCCGAAAAAGCGGCTAAATCTAGCAAAATATAGTCCTGTGAGAGTATACTCCAAAATGACATTTTTTCGATTTCTCTGATGATTTTGGCAATTATTAGGGTAATAATGATAATAATTACCAAAATCGTATTAATCATGACAATAATGAGGATAAAAGTGAGAATAAAGAGAATTTTGATAACATTTGATGATTATTAATATTATCAATATTATCATTATTATTATTATTATTATTATTATTATTATTATTATTATTATTATTATTATTATTATTATTATTATTATTATTATTATTATTATTGTTATTATCATTATATCGTTATTAATATTATCATTGTTATTATTATCATTATTATCATTGTTACTAGTAGTATAATTGCAAAAATAATTATTATAACAGTAATAATTACTGTAATAACGATATTAATTAAAATAATGATATAGATAATTATTACAATATCGTTATTATTGTTATTATTATTGTTATTTCTATTATTATTGTTGTTGTTATGAGTATAGTGCAAAATTGTATATTATAACTGCAATAATTCAATAATAATGATAATAATTGCAATAATGATGATAATAATTTTCAATAATGATGATAATAATTGCAATAATGATGATAACAATTGCAATAATGATGATAATGATGATAATGATGATGATAATGATAATGTTGATGATAATCATGATAATAATGATGATAATAACAGGAATTGTCTCCATATATAATAAAAAAAGGTTAAAGAAAATAATTCCCAAAAGTCGAAAAAGTGGCAAAATCTAGCGAAATATAGCCTTTGAGAGTATACTCCAAAATAACGTTTTTTCGATTTCTCTGATGATTTTGGCAATTATTGCGGTAATAATGATGATAATTACCAAAATCGTATTAATCATGACAATAATGAGGATAAAAGTGAGAATGAAGAGAATTTTGATAACATTTGATGATTATTAATATTATCAATATTATCATTATCATTATTATTATTACTATTATTATTATTATTATTATTATTATTATTATTATTATTATTATTATTATTATTATTTTTTTATTATTATTATTATTATTATTATTATTATTTTATTATTATTATTATTATTATTATTATTATTATTATATTAATATCATTATTATTATCCCTTATTATTATTATTATTATAATATCGTTATTAATATTATTATTGTTATTATTATCATTATTATCATTTTTACTAGTGGTATAATTGCAAAATTAATTATTATAAAAGTAATAATTACTGTAATAACGATATTTAATTTAAAATAGTTAGATAATATTACAATATCGATTATTATGCTATTATTTTTGTTATTT
>NW_023651133.1:0-5730 GCF_015228065.2 Penaeus monodon
TATACCCACACCAACACAACACAACACCACACATACACACAAAAAAAAACAAAAAAAAAAAAAAAATATAATTTTTAAAAATATACATAAAATAAATAATTTAAATTTTAAATTTTAAAAAAACAAATTAATAATAATATATAAAAATATATAATTAATATATTATGTACACACACCACCCCTTTTCCTACCCACGCAAACCCCAAAACAGACATAATATATAAAATAAGATATAATAAAAAAAAAAAAAAAAAATATAAAAATATAAAAATTAATATATAATAATAAATATTATAATATAAAAAATAATATAATAATATATATATATAAAACCCCACATATAATTTTATATTTTATTATTATAATATATAATATATATATTTTATATATATTAAAATTAATTATATATTTTTATATTTATTAAAAATTTAATAATTTTTATTAAAAATTTAAACCATTTTATAAAATTTTAATATAAAATATTATATATTATATATATATTAGCATATATATTAATATAATATATATAATTATATTATAATTTATATATATATTTATTATATATATTGGGGGGTTTTTGTGTGTGTGTGTGTTTTTGTGTGGTGGTGTGTGTGGGGTTTTTTGTGTAATACCTAGTAATGATAATCATATATACTATACACACACCACACCACACACCCCCCACCACACAAACCACACACACCCACACAAGAAAAAAAAAAATAAATATAATAAATATAAAAAAATACAACATACAATTACATAAAATTTAAAAATTATATTAAAAAAATAATAATTTTTAATTTTATAATAAATATATATATTGTGTGTGGTGTGGGTTGTGTGTTTGTGGGGGGTGGTTTGGTGTGTGGTGTGTGGGGTGGTTGTGTATGTAATTATAATATAGTATATGTATTAATAAAATTTATTAAATTTATATAATTATATAATTAAAATTAAAATTTTATCATAATTTATATATTGTGGGGGTTTTTTATAAAAAAAAAATTTTTTAAATTTTAAAACATAAAACAAAATTTTAAAATATAATAATAATAAATTTAAAATTAAATAATATATTATAATATTTTTAATTAATATTGAATATTAAATAATATAATAATAAATAAAATAATTTTACCCAAAACACACCCACACACACACACCACACACACACCAAAAAAAAAATATATAAATAAAATTTTTATTTAAATATAATATTTATATATATTTTTTGGGGGTGTTGTGTGTGGGTGGTGTGTGTGTGGTGTGGTGTTGTGCGTGTATTTAATTAATAATTACATATTATAGGTTAACTACACACACACACACCACACCACACCCCCAACACCACACACACCACACACACACACACACACCACACCACAACAAAAAAAAAAAAAAAAAAATAAATATATATATATATAATATAAAAAATATAATTATATATATAATATTATATATATAATATTTAAAAAATAATAATTTATATAAGATAATTATATTTATATAAATATAAATAAAATAATAAATATTATAATAAAAATAAAAACTAAATAATATATTTTATATATATATATAATTATTATTAGAAATAATATACATATATATTATAATAAATATAATTTTTTTTATAAATTAATAAGATTAGATATAATATAATAAAAATTTTTTTAAAAATAAAATATATGATTATTTAAATAAATTATAAATTTAAAAAAACAAAAATTAATATATAAATTTTTAAAATGAAATTTTTAAATTATTGATATATAAATAAAATAAATATAAATTTTTTTTAAAATTGTGGGGGTGGTGGGTGTGTGTGGGTGTGGTGTGTGGTGTGGTGTGTGTTGTGTGGTGTGTTGTGTGTTGGTGGATGTGTGTGTGTTAACATACATAAATTTTGATAAAATTTTACATAATATTTATATTTTTAATTAAGTATAAATTTAAAAAATTATATAATTAATATTATAATTAAAAAAACTTACTTTATATTTTAATATATATATATATATATAATATATATATTATATATATAATTTTAAATAATAGATAGATGATAGATAGTAGATAATAGATAGATAGATAATAAATAGATAGATGATGATACATATATATATAATTATACATATATAAAATATTTATATAAAAATATAATAATATATATGTATCCCATAATATCAAAATAATATATATGTAAAAAAAATTTTATATAAAATTTTAATATATTATATTATAAAAATATAATATATAAAAATAAAAACAAATAAGAAACATAATATTTACATACACACCACAACCACATGTTTTGTGTTGGGGGGGGAAAATATATTAATATATATAATATAAAAAAAAATTTTTTATTAAAAAATTTTTAACAATAAAAAGGATTACAAAAATAATATTAAAAAAAAAATATTAAAAATATTTTAAACATAAAGGAAATTTAAAAAATAAAAATAAAAAATTTAAATAAAATTAAAAAAAAAAAAAACTAATCATATAAAACATCTATTTTCTACATCACATCACTCCCTCCCCTCTCCCCCTCCCCTCTCCTCTTTCCCTCTATAAATTATTAAATAAAATAATATAATAAAATTAAAATTAAAATATGGCGTGGTGGTTAGGTGTGTGTGGTGTGTGTGTGTGGGGTGTTTTCACTAATAAATATTATGAATTTTAAAAAAATAAAATATATAATTTAAATTTTAAAAAATTTTTTAAAAGGAATAAAAATATTAATAAATAAAAATATATAATATATTAAAAATTAAATTTTTTAAAAAAAATTTTGATATAAATATAATTATAAAATAAATTTTTTAAAAAAAAATTATAATATATATATCAATTTTATATTTTTATCATATCCCTTTTTTTTTTATTTTATTAATAATATATTATATATATAATATTTTATTATATATAAATATATATATATACATAATAGTTTTTATTTTTTTATATATATTATATATTTTAATTTTTTATATTATATATTTATATATAATTGGGGGTTGTTGTGCGTGTGTTGCGTTATAATAAATTTATATAATATATAATTTTATAATAAAAATTTTATATATATTATATATATATATATATATTAATGTTTAAAAATAAAAATACTGTTTTATATATACATTTTATATAAAATATATATATATATAAAATATATATATTTTAAAATATATATATATAAAATTTATTATATAATTTTATATATAATAATTTTTATATAATATATTATTTAATATTATATAGTCTTTGTGTGTGTGTTTTTGTGGTGTATGTGTAATTTTGTTTGTTGTTATACATAAAAACATATATATATTTATATAAATATATATATAATTATATAATATATATATATTATATAATATTAATGTTTATAAAATATAATTTATTATAATAACAACACAGACACACACAACACACCACAACACACACACACACCAACACACACACACCACACAACCCCCACACACACCCACACACACACACAATATATAATTTAATATATATAATATATATAAAAAAAAAAATAATATAAAAAAAAAAAAAAAAAAAAAAAAAGAAAATTTTTTTAAAATAAAAGGGGATAAAATAAAATTTAAAAAAAAAAAAAAAAAATATAGATAAAAAAAAAAATTTTTTTAAAAAAAAAAAATTTTTGTATAAAAAAATTTTTATAAATTTTGTTTTGGTTTAAAAATATATTATTTTATTTAAATATAATTAAAATATTTTGTGTTTAAAAATTTTTTTTTTTTTTTTTAATTTATTTAAATACTTTTAAAATTATTAAAATTTTCCTTATTGTATACTTTGGATAAAACACACCACACACCCGCGGTGTGTGTGTGTGTGTGTTGTGTAAAAATTTTTTATTTTTTTATTTTTTTTTTTTTATTTTTTTTTCTTGTAAAAGATTTACTATTTTTTTATATTAATATATTTTTTTTATATTATTTTATTTAATTCTTTTCGTTGCTTTATTATATTTTTATTTTTTTTTTATTTTTTTTTTTTTTTTATCACTATTGTAATTTATATATTATTTTTATCTATAATTTTTTTTTATTATTTTTTGCTTTCCCAAAAACCCACACCCCCAAAAATCCCACCCCACTCTCCCCCTGTCTGTGTGTGTGTGTATATATGTTAATTTAAAAATTTTTATTTGAACTTTTTTTAAAATTTTTAAATAAATAAAAATAAATTAAAAAAAGCTGGAATTTAATTTTTAAAAAAATTAAAAAAAAATAAATAAATAAATAAAAATTTTAAATATAAAAAAAATACAAAACTAAATTCTTTTCAAATCCACACTATTTCATCATCTATCTATCTACTATTATCATCTACTATATATATATATAAAAACAGATTAAAAAAATATATATATAAATATATCTGGTGTGTGTGTTGTGTGTGTGTGTTGTGGTGTGTGGGGGTGTGTTTTCCCACAAATATATATATAAAAATATAAATAAAAAAAAAAAAAAAAATTTTAATTTTAAAAAAAAGTAATAATAAATAAAAAAAATATTATAATAAAAAAAATATATAATTAAAATAAAATAAATTAACATGTTTTTATATATATATTTTTAAAAAATTATAAAATATATATATTATATTAAAAATTAAAATATTAAATATATTATATATATAAATATATATAATATATATATATTAAAAATTTTAAATATTATATTATATGGGTTTGTGTGTGTGCGTGTGGTCGTCTATACATTTAATATATAATATATTATATATATTATATATATATTATTATATATAAATTATATATCATATATTTTTTATATGTTAAATTAAATTACATGTTTATTTTACATTTTTATATATATATTTTTAAAATATATATATTATATATATGTATATTATATATATATTTATATTAAAAATTATAATATATTAAAATATAATTAAATATAATATATATATATGTTATACATATTTGTTTTGTGTGTGGTTTGGTGTGTGATGGTAATTGTGTTTTTTTTGTATCTAATACAATAATTTATATATTATTATATAATTTTTAATAATAATATAATATTTAGTTAATATATTTAATTATAACATACACAGACCAAAACACACCCACACACACACACACACACACACACACACACACCACACACACCCACCACACACCACCACAATATTAAATAATTAAAAAAATTAAAATAAAAATATAAATAAAAATAAATGTGGGACACGCAAAACACAAACCAACACCACGAAACACCACACACAAACAAAAAAAAAAATTATAAATTAAAAAAAAAAATAAAAATAAAATAAAAAAATAAAAGGGGAAAAATAAAGAAAAATATAAATTTTTTAAAAAAATAAATTTATACACACACACCACACACACAACACCAAAAAAAATAAAAAAAAAAAATATAAAAAATATAAATATTTAAAGGGGGTGTGTGTTGTGTGTGTGTGTGGTTTGGGTTTTGTGTGGGTTTTGGTTTTTTATATATATATATAATAATTTAAAATATATATTATATATATAAATATTTAATATTATTTTTTAATTATATATATATAATTTTTTTATATTATATATTATATATATATATATATATATATATATATTATATATTTTATAATAATATATATATATATATATAATATATTTATATATATATTATTTTTATATGGGGGTTTTTAAAAATA
>NW_023651134.1:0-31855 GCF_015228065.2 Penaeus monodon
CATAAAAGGAACACTGTTTGAGGATCCGTACCTCCGTGTACCTTCAGTGGTTTTAAACTAATCAATACTTGTTTCCCTTTCCCCCACCCGGGGATCCGTCCCTTCTGGGGGGAAGGTTTATTTTTTTTAAGTCTCGCCCAAAATTTGGGGCCAAATTTACTTATTTTTTTCTTTTTGCTTTGTCTCGATTTGTTGTCTTGATACCTCCCGACCTTGTGGGTGTCAGGCAGTCCGTGTTTTGTGGCCCCCTGGGGGTGTTATATTTTTTTTTGGCCTTCGACGCTAAATTATTTTTCTTACATTTTATCTAAATTATTTTTCCCTTTTTTTTTCACAAGTGTTTTTATTCAGAGTTTATCAGCACTGTTTTTTTTTTTTTTACTTTAATCTCCATTTTGGTTGGAGATTAACTTGTTCAATTAGAGTTTGGTAGTGTTCGTGCTAACCTTTTTTTAAAAAATACTTATGGAGGGGGACCCCAACTTGGAGTGAAATTACTTGATCTATTTGATTTCTGGTGTGGTTTCAGTGCATCCCCCTCGCTGTGACAAATTTGATAACGCACTATAAATTTTCCCCATGACTGAATCCCTGTAACCTCCCTAATAGTGCGATTTGCTAAATAATTCTACCATCGTAGAGTTTTTCACTCGGCCCCAGTCAATGAACAAATGATATTTACATTTTAAAGTTCTGGTTCTGCCCAAAGGCTAAATGCTTGAAACGTTCTTGGGCTCCGGGTCTCCTTAAACACACATTGCTGGTTAATCTATCCGCAACCCCCTGAAAGGCTGAAAAAGGCTAGATGAATCGGGTTATTAAGCTGATACCTAAACTCTACGGAACCAAACCTATTGTTCGGTAAAATCTCGGATTTCACAAAATCCACATCCCCCGTGATTGTTTGATTTTCAAATTATCTGCCGCGTCAACAGCTAAGGTTTACGGCAAAGCCTTGTTAAATAAAAATATTAAAAATTTTAAAATTTAAAAAAATCTATGAGTAAATATTTTACAAAAAACCTAAAAAATCAAAATCAAAGCAAAAATATTATGCTTTAATATATAAAATATTGCTAAACATTATGCTAATTTTTTTATTAAAAAATATTGTCCCCCAAAAAAGGAAACTAAAAACCCCTCTATGTCACAACCCTCCCCAATCTTTTTTCGTGTATAGGGGGAGACAAGTACATACGTCTTTGGTCGGGGAATGTTGCACACTTTCCCACTACATGTCGATCGTTTAATGGCTCTTGGCCCCTTTCAAAAGGCTTACTTTTAGCCACATGGGCCCCCATGATCCCCCTTTGTGTCCCCGATTCTTAGTCTTGTTAATAAACTTCCACTTTTCGGTTGGGGTGGATCTGTCCCCAAACTCCCAGGTCATCTCTAATCTCCCCCCGAGTTTGTTTCTGGGGGTATGCCTCCTTGTTCCTTCCATTTATTGCGAAACACTTCTGATGCGGGGTTTTCAGGTGGGTTGTGGGAGAGGAAAACGGCACACAAGGCGGGCAGCGCTTGCCTTGGCCTTCTGTCAGCTCGCTCATTCCCCTGATCCCAAACATGCCCCCAAACCCAAACAGGTTATCTTTTTGTTTGTTGACATCAGTGCAAGCCAATCTTGAACCCCCTTTTACTATTGGATGGATAGTTTAAGCTCTTTTTTTGCTTGAAAGGCACTACGGCGTCACAATTATCAAATAAAATGGTTCATAAGAGCTCTAGTGGGTTCATAAATCTCTATCATCTTAACTGCTGCAAGGATGGCATGTAACTCGGGCATGAAACGAGGCTGCTAGAAAAAAAGACTCCCAATGCAGTTTTCCTTCTGCTCCTGCTAAAAGCCCCACCATTTTCAGTTTTTCAAACCATCTGTATATATTGCGTCCGACCTTGGTACTTAAAAATGTGCTGAAGAATCTCTCCCCTTTCCCCAAATTTCCCGCCCAAAATTTCCAGCTCGCTTGATTAGTCCAAGGGGGGGAATTGGGGAATTCCAACACCCAGAACCTTGGGAGACTTAAATTTAAAGTCCTTCACAAGATTCCTCTTTCCCCTAAATAGGATCGGCTATCCTCGGGGGGGTTAAAACCAATCGGGTTTAGAGATCCCGAACCTTTGTCCTGTGTAGTAATCATTCATGTGTCCCGGTGTAATGAAAAGGTGGTTTCCACTCTCGCTACAGGGCTCCACAAGTAAAAGACCTAAACCCCCGTACCTTCTGAAGCTTCATTATAAACCGACCAAACACCCGGGAGAACAGTGGGATTTGCGATGAATAGCTTCACATCCTAGTCACTTATACAAATAAGCGCTCGGTAAAGCCGTAGAACTTTGTGCGGTCTGCACCCCAAATAAATGTTAAAAAACCCCAAAAAATCTAAGTGCTTTTTGTAGCCTTCATTTTTAACTTTTTTTGATGTAGGCCCCCTTAAGTCTTGAGTAAAAAAATTAGCCCCAAAGTCTTCCCCTTTTTGGGGACAATTGTAGTGGGTTTGCTCCAAAATGGGGGAAAAGGGGGGAAATTTTTTCCTCGTTTGTGGAATGTATAGCTATGGCTTCTTGAGAAATTTGAACCCATGATTGTTCCCACTGAAAACCTTTTTTATTGCAGTCTGCAGGGCCCCTTCACATCTTTAACTTCCCGAGCATACAGTGTAAGTCACCCACATACAATTCTAGACAGAATTTGGAACAATTTTTACAAGTCCATTGATAGCAATGGCAAACAGGGTCACACTTAGACACCCCCCTTGTGGGCCCCCTTTTCCAGCTGATCTTCCGGGTTGGGAAAAATTTTTCCTCCCCAACTCAAAAACTTCCTGTCGAAAGGAAGCTTTGTATGAAAGTGGAAATGCTCCTTTTAAAACCATGTCATACAGCTTCATGAGTATGCATTTTCCCAAGTGTATCATAAGCCTTTTCAAGGTCAAAAAAAACGCTACATGTGACGTCCTGTGCGAAGGATTGTTTGTTGATTTTTTAAAATTATCTGCCCGTCAACAGCTAAGGTCATTAGCGGCGATCCTTTTAAACGAATATTAAAATTTTTAAAATTTTTAAAAATCTGTCAATGATATTTTTATAAATAACAATAAAAAATTAAAAATAAAACAAAATTTATACTCAAAGTGTATAAAATTTTGCATAAACATTATGCAAATTTAAAATTTTTTTAAAAAATTTTAGCCCCTCCCTAAAAAACTAAAAAGACCCTCTATGTCACAATCCTCCCCAATACATTCTTATGTATATGGGGGGAGACAATCATACGTCTTTGGTCTGAGAATGTTGCACTCTTTCCACTACTGTGCGATTTTTAAAGGGCTTTTGGGCATCCCTCAAAAAGTGCCTGTTTTTTACCCACTGGGCCCCATGGTCAGTCTTGTGTGCCCGATTCTTACCTTTTTAAATGCAACTTCCACTTTTGGGTTTGGGGATGGTGCTAGTCCCCAAACTCCCAAAGGTTCTCAAATCCTCGCAGTTTTTTCTGAATATGCCCCCATTGTTCCTTCCATTTTTTCGCAAAGACAACCCCGGGCGGGGTTTCGGGTGGGTGTGGGGAAAGGGGAAAAACGAGCATCCAAGGCGACGGCAGCTGCCTTAGCCTTCTGATACTCGCTCATTCCCACTGACCCACTCGCTGGCCCCAAACACGAGTTTCTTTTTACGTGTTGACATCATTAAAGCCAATCTTGCCCTCCTCACTACTGATTGATGATTTTAACCCTTTTGTTGCTTGCAGGCATATGAGAGTCAAAATATATCACAATAAAATGGTTCTAAGATCTCTATCATTTTAACTGCTGAAGGATGGCATTTAAACTCTGCAGTGAAGACGGGCTGTGGGAAAGCTGCCAATGCAGTTTTCCCTTTCTGCTCACTGCTGCAAACCCCACACCATTTTCAGATTTCAAACCATCTGTATATATTGCGTCCGATCCTTGGTACTTAAAATGTGCTGAAGAAATCTCTCTCTCTTCTGCTTCGATTCTCCCCTTTCCCAATTCCGACCAAATCCAGCTCGTTTGTTTAGCCCAAGGGGGGAATTGGGGAATTTCCCAACAGCCAAAACCCTTAGTGAGTTAATTAAAAGTTTTTCTACAAATTCCTCTTCTCCTCCAAGGATCCTATCCTAGGGGTTGAAAACCAAATCTGGATTAGGAGACCCCGGAATCCTTTGTAGTCTCGTATAGTAAATCGGTTCGTAGCCCGGTTAATAAAGAGGTGGTTCTCCACCTCCAGCATACAGGGACCCCAGGTGAAGCCCTAAAAGCCCCCAGTACAGATTCTGAGAGCTTCATTATAACCGAGTCAACATCCGGAAAACAGGGGGAGTTGCGATGAAAAAGCTTCACTCCATAGTCAACTTACTACAAAAAGTGCTCGGTAAAGCCGTAAAAGCGTTGGGGCGGTCTGCACCCCAAGATAAATTAAAAGAACCGAAAAATACTAATCTTTTGAACCTTCATTTTTAACTGTTTTGTACACCCTGTAAGTCTTGAGTAAAAATTTTAGCCCAAAGTATTCACCTTTGGAAAAATTGCAGGGGGTTTGCTCCTAAATAGGGGGGAAGGAGGGAATTTTCCTCTTTGTGGAAATGTCAGCCATGGTCTTGTTTTGAAAAAATTTGAACCCATGATATGTTCCCCCTGTACCCCTGATTTATTGCAGTCTGAAATGCGCCCTTGCATATCCTGTAAGCTTCTCCTGAGCAGTACAGTGTAAAGTCTCCAATACGATTACATGAACAGCACTTGAAAAACCTTTAAAATGTCTTTTATGCAATGGAAAACGGGGTCCATTTAAAGAACCCCCCCTTTGGGACCCTTCGCGGGTATTCCAGTTTAGAAAAACTTTTTTCCCCCCGAACTCAAAATTTCCTGTTGCAAGGAAAGCTTTGTATGAAGGAGGAAATGTCCTAAAAACCCAATGCCATAAAGCTTCATGAGTATCCCATGCTTCCAAGTAATATCATAAGCCTTTTCTAGGTCAAAGAAGACTGCTAACTGTGACGTCGCTGTGAAAAGGAAATTCTGTATACATTTTCCATCCTCACAAGGCATCTGGGGTCGATCTCAATTTTCTAAAGCCAATTGATAGGGGGTCACACGTTTTTTTTTTCTAGCAGCATGTAAACCCTAATTTTCCCATTTTCTCCTCACTTCAGATCAGGGGGTGAGAAAATTGGTCTGTAATTTCCTGGTGTGGAAGTTCTTTCCCAGGTTTGGGAACGGGAATGATTATAGCCTTTTCCATGGGGAGGCACTGTGCCCTCCCTATAGACCCCTATTGAAAAAGCCCAAAGGGAAACTTCTGGGAACTCCCCCGTATGAATTCGTTTGTATGGAATTCGTCACTTCCGGGGGCAGCCCTTATGGCAGAGCGAAAAGCAAGCCCATCCCTTGCGAAAAAAGGCAAGTTGTAGGGAAATTTCTGCTGCATTCCTACTGAAAAACGACACTGGGTGTTTTCCTGTTCGCACAAAGAGTGGAGAATCGAGCTGTAAGATCCCCAGAGGGATCTCTCCAGGGTTTTAGCTAGCTCTTAGCAATTTTTTTTTGTCTGGTGATTTGCCATCTATCTTCAGAGCGGTTGTGTAGGGATGTGCTCTTTCCAGCAATCTTACGCCCTTGTCCCACCCCCCATGCTAAGGGGGCCCCAGATTTAATCGAGGGACACTACTGTCTCCACGAGTCCGTCTAGCCTCCTTTTTGCACGCGCCTGGCCCTTTGGTCGGGTCTTTTTTTTAACTGATCAAGGTTACAATGCTGGGGGGGTCGTTTCAACTGCCCTTTTGCAGCTTTCCTTGCCTGACAGCTTTTTTGGGATTTACAACCACCATGGACTGGGGGTCGACGGTACTGTCCGCTACTTTTTGGGAAGGGGTGCTTTTTGCTGCAAGGGGAAAATTGTGATGTGAAGTGTTAACAGCACTTTAACACACTGGAAATCATTAACGATCCTTGCAATCTGCAGTTGATCTAAAAAAATTCCGTCTATGTTCAAGTCGCCATCTCTGCACCCATTGATGGGGTACCATTCACCTCCCCCAAAATTATTGGAAAAAGGGCGCTTCCATTAATCTTCCTGCCTCCAAATGAAGTTCAACTGTGAAACGGTGAACCTATTGACGGTCTAATTTGGGAATGTACCGTTTGAAATTGGAAAAGTGTGGGATTCACTGTTCATAAAAATGCATCTGCTCTTAAAACAAGACCCAAGGCCCTTCCCCGAGGTTCACAAAGTGTCCCCCCCAGAGGGGATGCCGACCATTGAAATCTCCCAGAGTAGAAAAGGATGTGGCAACTGCCCAAATAGATCATCCAAAACATTTATGTTGAGATTATGTGGAGGAAGGTAGATGGATAACTGTAAGGGCGTGTCAAGCCTATTCTCACAGCCTTCCCTGCAGTGTTGTCTGCGGTGGATGGCCCGGGAAAGGGAATATCATGACGTACCATTACTGCTACTCCTCCATGAGGTCCTTGTCAAGGTTCCATAAAGGGCTTGAAAATTGAAAACCTCTCAGGAAATGGGACGATTTTCCCCGGTCTAAACTCTTTAGGATACCAAAATGGGTTCCTGAGCTATCAATTTGCAGTTTCTTCCCATTTTGCATGAATTCCTTGACGTTTCTTGGTTAGGGGATCCATTCTTTAATTATTTTTTCATAAGGTTTTTTTGGGAGCACCTTGGTCAGGGTTTTCCTCACACCTTAGGCCCCCCCCTTTTTTCCCGGATCCTGGGATACCCTTTTTAAAGGTTTTTACCTGTGGAACTAGTTTTTCCCAGGTTTCCCTTGGACAGGTTCAGGGTTTTTTTGCCTAGGCAAAGGACGGGCCCGACCTTTGGGTTCGGGGCATTCTTCTAGCACGGGGGCCCCCGTGGATTTTTTTGCAGCTGGATCCCCTTTGGGGGCAGGTTCAGGTTTTTTTTGCCCGGGCAAAGGGCGTGCCTGACCCTTTTCTCAGGGCTTCTGACTAGCAGCAGATGCTCCCTTTATGTGGTGGCAGTGGCTGTCACCGTTTTAGGCCTCTGGAGCCTTGCCCGATGGGTCCAAAGACCTTACTTTGGGAGGGAGTCTCCCCAAAAAGACCCCTCACCCTACTCCGTTTCTGGTGGAAAACTCACCAAGGCAGTGTCACATTTTGGGACTGGTTTAGAGGGAAATGGGAGAGTGTGGTTTAAAAGCATTGGGGGGGCAAGGGGTTGGGGGGAAGGGGAGGGGGTAAACCGAAGCAAAGCCTACCCGGCTGTGGGGAAACAGCATACGGGGACGTCGCTTTTTCTCTGGAAAACCTTTTTTCCCTTTCTCCTTTTTTACCAAAACTTCCTTTTTAAATTTTTTACCCCTTTTTCATTGCTTTTAAAAACTTCATGAGCTTCTTTGCAGTGGTAACAGCATATTGGACCGGACAGTTTTTTCATCTCCTTGATGACCTGTTGTACCCCACTTTACCATACTCTTTGGGTTTTTCCATTTTCTTTAAAAAGGCAAGAGTTTTTCCATGCCCCAAAATTGGCATGGAAGCACCGCATGGGTTGGGGACATATGGCTTTACCCTTTAGGTGGTACCTCTAACAACCGTTCTGGAAGGACTAATTGTTAAAAGTTAGAAAAGACTGGTGTCGACTGTTTAAAAAACCATCAACTTTCTTCCTAAAAAGTTTTAATGCCATACATTAAAATTCTCTAGTTCCCCTAACAGTTTCTCCCCGAAAACCTCTCGGTTCGGGAAAAACAATTCCCCTTTCACTGATTGAGGGTTTGTGAGGGGAGCTGAAACTTGAGCCCCAGGAAGTTACAATTTTCACGCAGACGGTCACTCTCGTCTGTGACGAAACCTCAACATCAGGCTACCATCTCGCTGTGGGGGGATAGAGATCACTTGACTTTCACTATTTTCCCCCTGACCTCAAAGATGTCAAGATCCCCTGATTGATACACCATCAATGTCTTCACTACCCGGTACTTTCTATATGAAAAAGCTTTTTCATTTTACCAGGGAGATTTCCTTTTGGATTGGAGGACTTTTCCCCTTCTTACCTGGTTTTGGGGGCCCGGAACCATTACGATTCCCATTCTTGCCTTTGGAACTGAAAAGGGTTCCCGGTGACAACGTGTGATTTTCCAGAGAGAATGGTCGAGGGGAATTGCGCAGGTCATCAGGGGGAGAGCAGATCTTTGAAATTTGTGTACCTACAAATTTGAATTCTTTATTTTTCCCCCCCCCCCACCCACCATGGGTCCCCGAGGGGAAGCTATAGTTGGGTTTTAAAAACTCCCAACGCCAAGGGGTAATGAGGAATATACGCAGCCACTACACGTACTGTGGCAGTCGCGGGGCCTTGCGCTACCGACTGAATGTGCCTGCTTGACCCCAGCCATATTTACCGCCGATTGACTTGACCCGGGGCCCTTTATCAAACCACCCGTCTAAACCCGAATAAAGGACCAAAAAGGTGTGTTGCTAGCTGCAGGGCGCAGCGTGCAGCATCGTCACCTCCAGGGCTCCTGTCTCCTGGTAATCGGGATGCCACGCCGGCAAAAACACGTTTGGGGGGGGGGGGGAGTTTTTTTTCCCTAGTCCAAGATGGAATGAACCAGGGGGGGGTACCCACCCTCTCATAGGCCTTGGGGCACCAGAAGCCATTTTGTCTCATCCCCCACTGGTGACCCCTCCTATGGGGGCCCCCTGTCCGGGTCACCAAACTTGGGACCTCAAGCCCCCCCACCCCGGCAAGGCGGCTTCCTTAGGGGGGGTGTGCGAAGGAATTCGTATAGCTTTCCATCCTCACTGCATCTGTGGTTGATCTTAATTTTCTAACCTATTGATATGGGGTCAACATGTTTTTCTTTTTTGCAGCCATGTCAACCTGAAATTACCATTTTCTCCCATCACTTGCGATGCAGCTGGGAGGGAAAATTTGGTCTGTTTAAATTTTCCCGGTGCGGAAGCATCTTTTCCAGGTTTAGGAACGGAATGATTTTCTTCTCTCCATGTGGATGGCCTGTGCCCCCTCTATAGATCCTATTAAATGGGCTAACGGAAATTCTGGGGGCTCTCTGGTAAGTAAAATATCATTTGGGATGGAATACCCTCACTTCCTGGGGGAGTTTACGGCAGGCTGCAAAACAGAGCCTTCCTTGTGCAAAAAAAGGCAAGTTTTTATGGAAGTTCTGCTGCAGTCCCCTGAAAAACGACCTGGGTGTTTTTCTTGTTCCGCCCCAAAATGGAGAATCGAGCAGTGTAAATGCTCCAGGGGATCTCTGCCTGGGTTTTTCTAGCTCTTTGCAACATCTTTTTTTTCTTGATATTATGCCTCTATCTTCAAGCAGGTTTTGACAGGATTCTCTTTCCAGCAAACTTACGCCACCTTGTCCCCTACCCCTGCAAGGAAATCCCAGAGTTAAACGAGGGGACATCTGTCTCCACGCGTCCGTCTATCCCTTTTTGCACGCGCCTGGCCTTGGGTCAGGGCTTCTTGTAATTGATCAAGGTTACAAAGCTGGGGCGTCGTTTCATTTTCCTTAAAGCGCTTTTTCTTGCTCTGACAGCTTGTTTGGCACCATCGACCACCATGGTTGGAGGTCGACGGTAAAGGGCCCCTACTTTTGGGAATGGATGCTTCTGCTGCAAGGTGAATTTGTGATGTGAGGTGATTAACACATCTTTAAAAACACTGGAAAACATTCACGATCCTTGCAATACTGCAGTTGATCTAAAAAGATTCCCGTCTGCATGTTCAAACGCCATCTTGCCTCCATTGGCTGGAATACCATTCACCTCCTCCAAAATATTGGAAAGTGGTCCTTCCATCAAGTCTTCCCTACCTGCCAATGAAGTTCAAATGTGAATCAGGGGAGCCATTTATAGGGTTTTTTTGGAGAATGTCCCAGTTTGCTTGGAATGTGTGGGAGTGTCACTGTTCATAAAACTGCTCTACTCTAAGAACAAGGGCTCCAAGGCCCTTCCTCGAGGGTTCACAAAGTGTTCCCCAAAGGGAGCCCACCATTGAAATCTCCCAGAGTAGAAATGGATGTGGGAACTGCCCAGTACTCTTCCAAAAAATTAAAGTTTTGGGTTATGTGGAGAAGGAGATGGTCAAAAGTGTAAGGTCTGTCAAGCCTTTCTCAAGCCTTCACCTGCAGTGTTGCTGCAGGGGGATGGCCTGGAAGGGAAATCTTGATGTACCATTACTGCTACTCCTCCATGGGTCCCTTGTCAAAGGTTCCATAATGGCTTGAAAATTGGAATCCTCTCAAAAAATGGGAAAGATTTTCCCCGGTCAAACTCTTGTAGGCATACACAAACTGGGTTCCATGAAGCTATCAATGTTGCAGTTCTTCCCATTTTGCTGAATTTCCCCGACAGTTCCATTGGTTAGGGTATCCAGTTCTTTAGATTTTCTTCATAAGGGTTTGGAGACCTGTGGTAAAGGTTTGCCTCCAAAATTTGGGTGCCCCCTTTCCCGGATCCGGGGGTACCTTTTTAAAATTTGTTTTACCTGTGGAACTAGTTTCCCATTTCCCTTGGGCTTCAGGGTTTTCCCTTTGCCAGGCAAAGGGCGGGCCCGAGCCCTTTTCTTTAGGGGCCCCTGTTAGCAGCGAAGGCCCCTGGGATGTTGTGGCAGCTGGAGTCTTTTGGACAGGTTCAGGATTTCCTTTTTCCTGGGGAAGGCGTGCCCAGCCTTTACTTCAGGGCATTTTGCCCACAGCAAGGCCCTGTGGATGTGGTGGGGAGCTGGGCTGTCACCGTTGAGGGGCCCCTGGGGCCCCTTTCCTGATGGGTCCAAAACCTTACTTTAGGAGGAGGATCCCTCATAGACCCCTCACTCCTATCCGTTTTGGTGGAACAACTCACCAGAGGCAGTGTCAGCAAATTTGGACTGGGGTTTAGAGGAGTGGCAGAGTGTGTGCGTAGAAGCATTGGAGGGAAAAGGGTTTGGGGGGAAGGGGGAGGGCTAGAACCCAAGCAAAGGCCTACCTGGCTGTGCAAACAGCCACGGGGACTTCTTTCCTCTGGAAAAATAACTTTCCCCCTTTCTCCTTATTCCAATACTTCCTTTTCAAATTTGACCTTTTCATTTCTTTGAAGAAGCTTCATGAGCTTCTTTGCAGTGGTAACGCTATTGGCCTGGACGTTGTCATCTCCCTTTATGACCTGTTGTACACACTTTACCATACTCTTGGTTTCCATTTTTTTTAAAAAGGCAAGAGTTGGCTCCATGCCCTAAACCCTTGGGAGTGGAAGCCTCATAGGGTTGGGCACATTGGGGTTTACTTTAGGTGGTACCATGCAAATTAACCGATTCTGGAAGGACTAATGTGTTAAAAAATTAGAAGAAGAGCGGTGTCGACTGTTCCAAACCCTCACTTTTTTCCCAAAAAGTTTTACTGCCACTACATTAAAATTTTAAGTTCCTCTAACAGTTTTCCCCAGAAAACCTCATCGGGGCTCGGAAAAGACTTCCCTTGCACTGATTGAGGGTTTTTTGAGGAGAGCGAAAAGTGAGCCCCAGGAATGTTTTTCTATCGCACGCAGACGGGGGGCAATCTCTCTGGGGACGAAAACCCCAACTATCGGCTACCCTCCGCTGTGGGTGATGCGAGGGTCACGTCGCATCTTAAAATATTTTTTAGATGAACCCAAAATGTCAAGATCCATGATTGATAACCCCTCAATTCTTTACACCGGTACTTACTAATGAAATCTTTGTATTTTTTCAGGGAAAAATCTCCTTAGTGGATTGAGGGATTTTCCCCTTTTTTAAACCGGTTTGGGACCCGGGAAACCAATACGATTCCCATTCTTGCCCCTTTTTGGGAAATGGAAAAGGTTCCAAATGCATGTGATTTTCCGAAGGGAAAGGTCGGGGATTCGCTCGTCAGGAGAAGCTAGATCTTTGTAAATTTGTAGTACTCTACAATTTGAATTCTTCTTTCCCTCCCCCCCCCACCCACCGGGGTCCAACGGGGGGAAGCTATATTTGGGGGTTCAAAATCTCCCACCCCCAAGGGTAATGGGGAAATATACGCACCACTATTAAGTACTGAGGGCAGTCGCGGGCCCTATGCCTCCGCTAAAGGCCGTTGACCCTGCCTTTTTTGACCACCCGATTGCTTGCCCGGGGCCTTGTCAAGCCACCCGTCAAACCAAAATAAGGACCAAGAGGTGTGTTGCTAGCTGCAGGGTGCAGCTGCACATCGCTAAACCTCCGGGACTCCTGCCCCTCCGGGAATACGGGTGCCACGCACGGCAAACACACGGGGGAGGTTCTCCCTGGCCAAGATGGAATGAACCGGGGGGGGGTACACCACCCCCTCTATAGGCCTTGGTGCCCGGGAAGCCATTTTGTCTCATCCCTCACTGGGCCCCCCTCCAGTAGGGGTAGCCCCGGGTCCAGCTCCCAGATCTTTGGGGACCTAAAGCCCCCCCCACCGCGGCAAGGCGGTTTCCCATTGGGGGGGTGGTGTTGCTAGGGTACAGCGTAGTTTCCCCCTCGCGGGCATCCTGAGACACAAGTGACAAAAACATCGGGGAAATCACTAAAGGTAACTTTTGGGGTTTACAAAACTCTGGGGTTCATTTGTTGTCTTTTTGTTTATCAAGTTCGGTTTTGTTTTTAAGGACAGGGATAGATTCTATCTGGGTTTACGGCGGTAAAATTTTATTTTTTTTATTGCTTTGATTTTATTAATACTTTAATGCAATTTAAATAATCTAATTAAATAAGAATGATCTTTTTTTCTTTTCTTTTTTTGGATTTCTTGGCTATAAACCAGGCATGTGCCAAGGTTTTAGCCAATGGATCCTATTTTTCTGTCATCTATATGGTCATAAAGTTTTTGTCTTTCGATGTTTTTTTCATCATCTGATAGGATTTTATTATTAAAATTCTTTATTTTTTTTTTGGGGAAATTTTTTTTTTAATTTGTTTTTTGGGGTGTTGAATTTTTGAAAACTGTGAGGATTATTAGGAAAGGGATGGTGTTGCGGGGTGGCTTTTGGGGGAATTTTTTTTTCAATGTAGGGAGTGAGGTGGGTGAACTTGGCTGTTGACCCAAAGGGGCGGGCCAACACCACCCCCTTCCCTTCTCCCCTTCCTGGGGGCTGTGCCCCCACAGTTCTTTTTTTGCTTGATTTTGTTGGTGAGTTGGAGGCGGGTTCCACTCACTTTGCCACGGGAGATGTTTTTTTTTGCTTTTATAAGAGACACAAAACACCCAATCTGTACGGACTAGCTAAGGTCCAATCATTATTGACCCGGCAATTTATCACCTGTTCATTCCATGGTACCGAGGGGCCGGGTACCCATATTAGCTTTATTGTTTTTGCAACATGTACTTCGAATATATTCCCCCCAAAATTCTTTTTTTGGTGGTTTCAAATGATTTAATGGCTTTAAGTGAATTTAAATGAATCAGAAAAATTATTCTATCGTGGTCGTCGATAGTGCAAATCATGGTTTTATAAATGGCAAAAATTTCAGAAAGAAAGATCGATGAAAGTTGGGCGTCTAAACTTTAGCTCCATTCGGGCGACCATCCCCCGCACCCACACACTCTTCTGTCTTGAGCCGTCGGTTTTATAGAAAAAAAGGGGATGTTTACAAGGATCTCTCTAAACCTCGGCTACCTCCACCCCCGGCACCATGGCCTTACTGAGGGAACCCAAGCTTCCTGAGGAAAAATTGGGGTTTCCCATGGCGCTATATTTTGACTGAACCAGGGGATCGATGGTAAGAAATCTATACCACTTTCTCGACGAGGTCGTGGGGGCTCGTGGGAAAAGGCCCAATGCCCCCTATTGCCTTAGGGTTTGGGTCGGGGCTCGAGCCACCCTTTGCGGCTGCTCAAGGCTAACTGGCCGCTCTGTGGGGGGGAGGTACTCCTGATCCACCTCAAACGCTCGATCCAGTGCACTTCAAACTCCAAAACCACACAAAAAACAGGGATTCTGCAAGCGTCCAACTTTAAAATTGTTCTCGATGCCGAACCCTACACGATTGACCCTAATCTAAAAATTTAGACCTAATCAGGGGTTTATATCATTTGCAAAAACTTCTATCACTCCCCTTTATTACAGAAAAGCACTTTAAAAAATTTATGCTCTTTGACATTTATTCTTTAACTGCCCAATGTGGGCTTTCCAATTTAGTCTACTATCAAAAAGTAGACCTAAAAATTTGCAGATTTTTGAATAGGATTTGGGGGTTGTCTAAATAAGCCTGATGTTCGGGTTCCCCCTCTGAAAAAAAATTTCCCAATACTCTTTTTTAATGGAAAAATTAAAACCCCACTGGGCCCCCCGTTATGATCTATCCAGTGCCCAAATTGGATCGATTTGCTGAAATTCGCATTATTGCTGGAATGCCATAATGCACAATCATCGCGTACAGGAGTATTTAAAATTCCGAGGGGAGCTGGTAAAATGTCATTGATCATACATAGAAATAATGTTGGTGACAAGACACTTCCTTGTGGGACCCCTTTGCCTGGACAAAAATTCCGAAAAAGGCATTGTCGGAAAATAATTTTTACAGCAAACGTTCTGTCCCGAAATGAAAATTTTTAAAAAAAAAGGCAAGTTTTCCCCGTAATCCAAAGCATAAAGTTTTCTGAGTAGGCCATATCGCCATGTCTGTGAGGGTTTTCTATATTAAAATACTGAAATCAAAAAATCTTTTTTTCAATGGGCCCCTTAAAATGAGTCCAGCTTTACTAGCTGATCGAGAGTTTGGCGTCCCTTTCGGAAACCGCACTGCTCGTCCTAGCAAATTTTTTGGAATTTAAAAAATCAATAGCGGTGAAATGATAAAAATGTCAATATTAATAGTATTGGAAAGAAAAAAAAAAAAAAACATTTTCCCGCCAGTTCAAGGAATGGGGAAATCAGGATCGGTCACTAGGGCCAACTGATAGACCCCTTGAGCATACGTGGAGCCATCTGTTGCAACAAAACTCACTAAACCTAAAGGAGACCGTAAAAAAACTCGCTAACATTGGGTTTTAAAGGGGATTATCGTCAGCGAAAGACAAGACTAGAGTGTATTTGTAGAGTAATAAGGGGTTAAATATTAATCCCGTTCTAGTGTTTTAATTTATTCAATTTTCTGATGGTACTCACTTACAATGCACTGAGGACTTACATCATAATTATGCAAAAAAAAAAAGAAAAAAAGAAAATGACCGTTAAACATAGAGATATAATATGTTTTACAAAGTACACATTTCAATAATATTCATTGTATAAGAAAAAAATAAAAATAACCAGAAATTCCTAACTAGGCCAATTTTCAGGGGAGACCATGATATAATTACATTTCAGAAAAGACTACGATATTACTACATATATTAACCCCCCCCCCCCATATCTATATAAAAAGCATACATACATATATACATAACATATGTATATACGTATGGTATATATAAATACACGGAATATATATGTATATTTCATATATATGTATATATATACATGCATATATATTGTATATATATGTATAATTATATATCATATCTATCTATCCACCAATCAACCAACATCTATAATTTAAAATATATATATATATATATATATATATATATATATAATATAATATATATATGTATATGTGACTATATATATATGTATATATACGTATCCATAGCATATATACATGTATATATGATTATACAGGCACACACACACACACACACACACACACACACACACACACACACAACACACACACACACACACACACACACACCATATATTTGCCTAGATACATTTTATGTATATATATATATTTTTGAATTGCGGGCTGAAGACACATATACTTAGACTTCTATACACACACACACCAACCACCCCCACACAAAATATATTATATATAATTATATATATATATATATATATAATTATTACATAAAAAACATTTATGAAATAATATAATATATCATATTATATATATATCATATATATATTAACATAATATATACATATATTATATAACAATACATTAAAATATATACTATATATATATTAATATTATATATGTATATATAATTATGAAATTATATATTAATGTAATATATATATATATATGTATATAATATATATTGTTTTATATATATTATATGTATTTTTTTAATGTTTTATAATGTATATTATATTATGTATTAATAATTTGTATATTATATATATATTTTTTAAAATTTTATTATATTTTATATGTATATATTTATTTATATTATATATTATATATATATTTATTATATATAATATAATATTACATAATATGTTATATGTTATATATGTTATATATTTTATATTATATATTATAATATATTTGTGGGGTGTGTGTGTGTGTGTGTGTGTGTATAGAATGTCTACATGTATATGTGTCTTCAGCCCTGCAACTTCAATAAATATATATATATACATAAATATGTATCTAGGCACAATATATGTGTGTGTGTGTGTGTGTGTGTGTGTGTGTGTGTGTGTGTGTGTGTGTGTGTGTGTGTGTGTGTGTGTGTGTGTGTGTGTGTGTGCTGTATAATAATATAAAAATGTAAATAATATGATATGGATACGTATATATAAATATATATATATGTTGCTTGATTGGTGGATAGATAGATATGATATATACATATACATATATATACACATATATATTTCCGTGTATTTATATATACATACGTATATACATATGTTTATGTATATATGTATGTATGCTTTTTATATAGATATGGGGGGGGGGGGTATACATATGTAGTAATATCGTAGTCTTCCCTGATATGTAATTATATCATGGTCTCCCCTGAAAATTGCCTAGTTAGGAATTTCTGGTTATTTTTATTTTTTTCTTATACAATGAATATTATTGAAATGTGTACTTTGTAAAACATATTATAATTCTATGTTTAACGTCTTTTTTTTTTTTTTTTTTGCATAATTATGATGTAAGTCCTCAGTCCATTGTAAGTGAGTACTATCAGAAAATTGAATAAATTGAAACACTAGAACGGGATTAATATTTAACCCTTATTACTCTACAATATCCACTCTAGTCTTGTCTTTCGCTGACGATAATCCCTTAACCCAATGTTAGCGAGTTTATTTACGGTCTCCTTTAGAGTTTAGTGAGTTTTGTTGCATACAGATGGCTCCACGTATGCTCAAGGAGTCTATCAGTTGGCCCTAGTGACCGATCCTGATTTCCCCATTCCTTGAACTGGCGGGAAAATGCTTTTTTTTTTTTTTTTCTTTCCAATACTATTAATATTGACATTGTTATCATTCTTCACTCGCTATTGCATTTTTTAAATTCCAGTAATTTGCTAGTTGACGAGCAGTGCGGCTTCCGCAAGGGACGCCAAACTCTCGATCAGCTAGTAAAGCTGGACAGTCATATTCAAGAGGCCATTGCCAAAAAAGATTTTTTGATTTCAGTATTTTTAGATATAGAAAATCCCACGACATGACATGGCGATATGGCCTACTCAGAAAACCCTTTTTGCTTTTGGATTACGTGGAAACTTGCCTTGTTTTTATTCAAAATTTCATTTTTGACAGAACGTTTGCTGTCAAATTATTTTCCGACAATGTCACTTTTTCGGACATTTTGTACAGGCAAACGGGGTCCCACAAGGAAGTGTCCCTTGTCACCAACATTATTTCTATGTATGATCAATGACATCTTACCAGCTCCTCCCCGGAATCTTAATACTCACTGTTACGCTGATGATTGGCATTATGGCATTCCAGCAATAATGCAGAATTCTCAGCAAATCGCATCCAATTTGGCACTGGATATGATTCATAACTGGGGCCTCCAGTGGGGTTTTAAGTTTCCATTAGAAAGAGTATTGGGGTAATTTTTTCAGTAGGGGGAAAGCCGAACTCGGCTTACTCTAGACAACCACCCAATCCCTATTAAAAATTCTGCAAATTTTTTTAGGTCTACTTTTGATAGTAGAAAAATTGGAAAGCCCAAATTTGGTCAGTTAAAGAATAAATGTCAAAGAGCACTAATTTTTTAAAATGCATTTCGGGTAAAAAGGGGGACTGATAGAAGTCTTTGCTAATATATTAAACCCCTGATTGGGGGGCTAAAAAATTTAGGGGTCAATCGTGTATGGTTGGGCACGGAAAAATTTAAAAGGTTTTGGCGCTGGGGCGAATGCCTGTTTGTGGTGTGTCTTGGAGCTCTAAATGCCCCGGGATCGGCGTCTTGAGGTGGGTCAGGAGTACCTCCCCTCCGACCGACGGGGCCAGTTACCCCTTGAGCTATGCCGCAAAGGTGGCTCGGACCGAGCCACCCAAAATGGCAATAGTGGCATTGGCCCTTTGCCACGAACTCCACGACCTCGTCGAGAAAGTGGGTATGATCTCTCTCCCATCGATACCCTGGTTCGCCCAAATATAGGCCAGGGGAAAACCCCCCAAATTTTTTCCCTTTCCCTAAGTTTGGGTTTCCTCACTAAGGGCCCTGGTGCCGGAGGTGGGGGTACGCCAAGGTTAAAGGAGATCCTTTTTTAAACTCCCCCTTTTTTTTCATATATATACCGACGGCCCCAAAGAAAAAGAGTGTGTGGGTGCGGGTGTATGGGCGACTGAATGTAGCTAAATTCAGACTGCCGAACATACTCGATCTTCTTGCTGAACTTTTTGCCCTTGAAAAACCTTATTTTTCACTATCGCGACCCCGTAGAATAATTTTTTTTTGATTCTTAAGTTCACTTAAAGCCCTTAAATCATTAGAAACCCCCAAAATGAAATTGTGGGTAATCTTTTGTAAGCTACATGTTGCCAAAAAATCAAAAAAGCTATATGGGTACCGGCCCTCTGGTATCCACAAAGAACAGGGTAAAATTTGCCGGGGCAACTATATCTGGCCTTAGCATAGTCCGTACGATCCGGGGGTTTTGTGTCTCTTTTAAAAACAAAAAAACATCTCCTGTGGCAAAATGGTGGGCCGCCCCCACTCACCACAAAAACAAGCAAAAAAAAAGAACTGTGGGACACAGCCCACAGGAAAGGGGAGAAAGGAAGGGGGTGGGGTTGGCCCGCCCTTTGGGGCAACAGCACAAGATTCACCCACCTCACTCCCTAATTGAAAAAAAGATTCCCCCCAAAATCCCCCCCTGCAACACCCTCCTTACCCTTAATCATTCCCCCGTTTGCAATAAATTTAAAACCCAAAGACAAAGTATAAAAATTATTTCCAAAATTTAAAAAAAAAGAATTTACACTAAAACATCCTATCAATATGAAAAAAACTCATAAAAACAAAATTTATCCCTTTTATAATTGACAGAATAATAGGATCCATTTTGGGTTAAAAACCTTGGCACATGCCGCTGGTTGATAGCCAAGAAATCCAACAAAGAAAAGAAAAAAAGATCATTCTTATTGATATTATGATTATTAAGTTGTCATTAAAGTATTAATAACATCAAAGACAATAAAATAATAAAATTATACCGCCGTCAAACCGAGATAGACTATCTATCCATGTCTCTTTAATAACAATAACCGAACTAGTGATAAAAAAACAAAACAACAAAATTTGTACCCAAGTTGGTAACCATAATTGTTACCCTTTAGGATTTCCATCTTTTTTGTGTCACTTGTGTCTCGGAGCCCGACGAGGAGCTACGCTGCTCCTCTACAACACCACCCCCTAATGGAAGCCCCCCTTGCCGCGGTGGGGGGCTTGAGGTCCCAATGTCTGGCACGGGCCCGGGGGGCTCCCCTACTGGAGGGGCCCACCATGAGGGATGAGACAAAATGGCTTCCGGGTGCCCAAGGCCTATAAAGGGGGGTGGTGTCCCACCCCTGGTTCTTCCATCTTGGGACCAGGAAAACTCTCCCACTGGTTTGCCGTGCGGGGCATCCCGTATTACCAGGAGACAGGAGTCCTGGAGGTTGAGCGATGCTGCCGCTGCCCCTGCGCTAGAAACCCCTTTTTGGCCCTTTTTATTCGGTTGACGGGTGGCTTATAAAGGGCCCCGGGTCAAGTCAAGGGCTGGTCAAATAGGGCTAGGGTCAGCGGGCACTATTCATCGGTAGCGCATGGGTCCCGCGCTCCCACATACTGAAATAGGGGGGTGCGTATTTTCCCTTACCCCTGGGCTGTTGGGAGATTTTGAACCCCAACTATGTTTCCCCCTCGTTGGACTCCAGGGTGGGGGGGGGGATGGGGAATGAAAAATTAAATTTTATATACTACAATTTAAAAAGATCTACTCTCCCCCTGACGACCTGCGTACCCCTGCCCATTCTCTCGGGAAAAATCCATGTCATTTTGGGAACCTTTCCACTTCAAAGGGAAAGAATGGGAACGTTTTGGGTTTCCCCGGGGCCCCAAACCGGTAGGGGGAAATCCCCCTCATCCACTAAGGAGATTTTCCCTGATAATAAAAAGTTTTTTCATATAGTAAGTCCGGGTAGGAAGACCTTGATGTGTACAATCATGGATCTTGACATTTTTGGGTTCCTGAAAATAGTTGAAGTATGTCACGTGACCTCGCATCCCCCCACAGCGAGATGGTAGCCTGATAGTTGGGTTTCGTCACAGATGAAGTGACCGCTGCGTGCGATATGCAACATTCCTGGGGGCTCACTTTTTCTCTCTCCTCAAAAAACCCTCAATCTAAAGGGGAATTGTTTTTTGAGACCTGATGAGGTATTCTGAGGAAAAACGTTAGAGGAACTATAAAATTTTTAATGTGTGGCAGAAAAACTTTTTTTAGGAAAAAGTTGATGGTTTGGAACTCGACCCGCTCTTTTTCTACTTTAACACATTAGTCCTTCCGAATGGTTAATTTAGCATGAAACCACCTAAAGGGAAAACCCATTGTCCCACCCTTGCAGTGTTTTCCACTCCCCAAGGTTAGGGGCATGGACCCAAACCTTTTCCCTTTTTAAAGAAAATGGACAACCAGAGATTGAAAAGTGTGGTACAACAGGTCATAAGGAATGCAATGTCCGGTCCAATATCTGTTCCACTGCAAAAAAGCTATGAAGCTTCTTAAAAGAAATTTTAAAAGGTAAAAATTTTGAAAAGGAAGTATTGGTAAAAGGGAGAAAAGGAAAAATTTATTTTCCAGGGCAAGAAATCCCCCGTGTGCTTTTTGCACACCAGGTAGGTCCTTTGCTTCGGTTCTAGCCCATCCTCCTTCCCCCCACCCTTCCCCCAAATGCTTCTTACGCACACCCTGCCACTTCCTCAAAACCTCGTCCCAAATTGCTGACACTCCCTCTGGGGGTTGTTCCCCAAAAACGGAGTGGGAGTGAGGGGTCATTGAGGAACTCCCCTCCTAAGAAAGGTCTTTGGAGCCTCAGGAAAGCTCCAGGGCCTCAACGGTGACAGCTCCACTGCCACCACATCCCGGGGCCTCTCTGCTAGGCAGAATGCTCCTAAAGTAAAGCTCGGGCCCCCCCTTTCCCCGGAAAAGGAATCCTGAACCTGCCCAAAGCTCCGCTCCCAAAACTCCACGGGGCCCTTCGCTGCTAACAAGTCCCCTGAAGCAAAGGCTCGGGCCCGCCCTTTGCCTAGGCAAAGAAACCCTGCCCCTTCCGGGAAACCCTTTGGGGAAAACTAGTTCCACAGGTCAACAAATATTAAAAGGTACCCCCGGGATCCTGGAATGGACAGCCTAAAGGTTGAGGAAAACCTTTACCACAGGGCCCCAAACACCTTAGGAAATAATCTAAAAACTGGATCCCCTTTCCCAAGGGAACTGCCCCGGGAATTCATGCAAAATGGAAGAACTGCAACATCTGATAGTTTTCTGGAACCCGTTTGTTATGCCTACAAAGATTAACCGGGAAAAATCTTTCCATTTTTTCTGAGAGGTTCCCCAAGTTCAACCCCTTAGGGAACCTTTGAAATGGCCTCAGGAGGGTGCAGTAATGGTACATAAAGATATTCCCTTCCAGGCCATCCCCCTGCAGAAAACACTGCGTGAGGCTGTAGAATAGGTTTTGACACGACCTTCACTGTTGCCCCATCTACCTTCCTCCAAAAATCTAAACTTAAATGATTTGGAAGTGTATTGGGCTTTTGCCCACCATTTCTACCCCTTGGGGAGTTTTCAATGGTCGGCATCCCCTCTGGGAGACCTTTGGCAACCCTCGGGGAAAGGGGCTTGGAGCCCTTTGTTTTTAAAGAGTAGTGCGTTTTACTGAACAGTGCCCCCCACACTTTTCCAATTTCAACGGGGACATTCTCCATATAGACCTATAAATAGGCTCCCGATTCCATTAATTTCCTTGGCAGGTCGGGAAACTTGCATAAAGTGCCCCTTTTCCCAATTTTGGGGGAGGGGTAAAGGTTTTCCCACCCAAAGGGAGTGCAGAGATGGCGACTTAAAACAGCAGACTGGAAATTTTTTTAAAGATAAACTGCATATTGCGGATCTGTGAATGTTTTTCCATGTGTTAAGATGCGTTATCCCCTACTCACAATTCACCTTGCGCAAAAGCATCCATTCCCAAAAGTAGGGGCCATTCCCGTCGACCTCCATCCCATGGGGGCTGAGGTCCCAACAAGCTGTAACAAAAAAAGCTCATTAAGGAAAATGAAACGACCCCCCCAGCTTTGTAACCTTGATAAATTAAAAGAAACCTACCCAAAGGCCCAGGCCGTCAAAAAGGAGGCTAGAGGGACGCCCCGTGGAGACAGATTCTCCTCTTAACTGGGGACTCTCTTAGCATGGGTAGGACAAGGTGCGAAAGATTGCGGGAAAGAGCATACCATGTCAAAACCCTGCTCTGAAGATAGATGGCAAATCACACAAAAAAAAAAGATGTTGAAAATGAGCTAGCAAACCCATGGCAGAGATCCTCGGGAGCATTTTACACTGCTCGATTCCCCATTTTTCGGGCGGAACAAGAAAACACCCAGGTCGTTCTTCAGTGGACTGCGCAAACTTCCTATAATTCCATTTTTGCACAAGGAATGGACTCTGCTTTGCAGCTCTGCCGAAAGACTGCCCCAGGAAGTGGGTATTCCATCCAAATGATATCTTCTTACCAAAGCCCCCAAAATTTCCCCTTTTAGCCCTTTTTAATAGGACTATAGAGAGGGCAAGTGCCACCCCTGGGGGAAAAGGGCTATAATCATTCCTGTTCCAAACCCCTGGAAAAGATGCTTCCGCACCGGGAAAATTACAGAAAAATTTCCCCCCCAGCTGCATCTGCAAGCTAGGGGGAAAAAATGGTAAACTTCATTGACTGGCTGCTGGAAAAAGAAAACATTTTGCCCCATATCAATATGGTTTTAGAAAATTAAGATAACCACAGATCACTTGTAGTGGAACTGCTATACGGAATTTCCCTTCGCCACCCCCCCTAACGGAAGCCGCCTTGCCGGTGGGGGGGCTTGAGGTCCCATGATCGGGGGGGCCGGCCCAGGGGGCACCATACTGGAGGTCACCAGTGAGGGATGAGACAAATGGCTTCTGGTGCCCAAGGCCTATGAGAGGGGATGGTGTACCCCCCCCCCTGGTTCATTCCATCTTGGCAGGAGAACTCCCCCACGTGTGTTTGCCTGCGGGCATCCCGTATTCCGGGAACAGGAGTCCCGGGGAGGTTGACATGCTCACCTGCGCCCGCACTAGCAAAAACCCCCCCCCCCCTCTTTGGTCTTTATTCTGGTTAGACGGGTGGCTTGATAAAGGGCCCCGGGTCAAGTAAATCGGCTGGTCAAATTGGCTAGGGTCAAGCAGGCACTTTCGTGGGTACGCATAGGTCCCGCGACTGCCTCAGTACTTTTAAGTGGCTGCTATTTTTTCCCTCATTACCCCGTGGCGTTGGGAGATTTTAAACCCAACTATAGTTTCCCCTCGTTGGCTCCATGGTGGGTGGGGGGGTGGGAATGAAAAATTTTCAATTTGTATGAGTACTACAAATTTACAAAGATCTGCCTCTCCCTGATGACCTCGAAATCCCTCCCCATTCTCTCTGGAAAATCCACGTTGTCAGGGAATTTTTTCATTTTCCCAAAGGGCAGAATGGAAATCGTAAGGGGTTCCCGGGCCCCCAACCCGGGTAAAAGGGAAAAGCCCTCCTAAATCCACAAGGAATCTTACCGGGTAATATAAAAGCTTTTTCATATAGAAAGTACCTGGTAGTGAAGCCATTGTGGTGTATAAATCATGGTTTTGACATCTTTGAGGTTCATCGGAAAAATTTTGAAGTATGTCAACGTGATCCTCGTATCCCCCCACGCGAGATGGTACCTGATAGTTGGAGGTTTCGTCACCAGACAGAGGGCCGCTGCTGCAATATTAACTTTCCGGGGGCTATTTCATGCTCTCCTAAAAAAACCCCTCAATATGAAAGGGATTGTTTTTTTCCCAGCCCCTGTGAGGTATTCTGGGAGAAACTGTTAGGGGAACAAGAATTTTAATGTATGGCATAAAACTTTTAGGAAGAAAGTTGATGGTTTGGGAACAGTCGACAAGCTCTTCTTCAAACTTTTAACCTTTGTCCTTCCCAGAATCGGTTAAGTTAGCATGGTACCACCTAAAGGTAAAGCCATTGTGCCCACCCTATGCGTGCTTCCACTCCAAAGGGTTAGGGGCATGGAGCCAACTCTTGCCGTTTTAAAAAAAGGGAAAACCCAAGAGTATGTGTAAATGTGGTACAACGGTCATCAGGAGATGACAACTGTCCAGGCCCAAATATCTGTTCCACTGCAAAGAAGCTCATGAAGCTTTTTCAAAGCAATGTAAAAGGTACAATTTAAAAAGGAAGTTTTGGTAATAAGGAGCAAGGGAAAGTTAGTTTTCCAAAGGGGCCCCAAGCGACGTGCCCGTATGCTGTTTGCACAGCCAGGTAGGCCCTTTGCTTGGGTTCTACCCCTCCTCCTTCCCCCAACCCCTTCCCCTCCAGCTTCTTCAACCACACTCTCCCATTTCCTCTAAACCTCAGTCCCAAATTGCTGACATGCCTCGGGGGGTTTTCCCAGAAAGGGATTTGATGAGGGGTCTATTGAGGAGACCCTCCCCCCAAAAGTGGTCTTTGGAGCCATCGGCAAGGCTCCAGAGCCTCAACGGTGACAGCCCCAGCTGCCACCACATCCACAGAGCTCTGCTCTAGTCAGAATCTCCTGAAGAAAAGGCTCAGGCACGCCTTTCCCCGGCAAGGAAATCCTGACCTGTCCCAAAGACTCCAGCTGCAACAAATCCCGGGGGCCTCCGCTCTAGACAGAATGCCCTAAACAAAGCTCGGGCCCGCCCCTTTGCCTAGGCAAAGAACCCTAAACCTGCCCAAAGGGGAAAACCTGTGGAAACTAGTTCCAAGGTAAAAAACCTTTAAAAAGGTACTCCCAATCCGGAAGGGACGCCTAAAGGTGAGGAAACCCCTTGACCCAGTGCTGCCAAACCCTTATGAAAATAATCAAAAGAACGGGATCCCCCTAATCCAATGGAACTGTCGGGAAATTCATGAAAAAGGGGAAAAACTGCAACTCTGAAGCTTCATAAAACCCGTTTGTGTATGCCTACAAGATTAGACCGGGGAAAAATCGTCCCATTTTCCTGAGGGTTTTCAATTTCAGCCCTTTTGGAAACCCCTTTGACAATGGACCTCATGGAGGAGTACTAATGGTAGTCATATATTCCCTTCCAGGCCCTCCACCCGCAGACAACACTGCAGGTAAGGCTGTGAGAATAGGCTTGCACGACCTTACCTGTTGCATCATCTACCCTTTCCCCCACATAATCCAAAATAAAAGATTTGGATGATCTACTTGGGCAGTTGCCACATCCATTTCTATCTTGGGAGATTTCAAAGGGCGGGGTCACCCCTGGGGACACTTTGTGCAAACCCCCAGGGGGCCTTGGAGTCCTTGTTCTTAAGAGCAATGCTTTTACTGAACGTGACACTCCCCCATTTCCAAGTTCAAACTGGACATTCTCCAAATAGACCCTTTAATAGGTTCCCTGTTTACGTTGAAATTACTTGGCAGGTCATGGAAACTTTCATGGAAGCGACCATTTTCAATAATTTGGAGGAGGGGAAAGGTATTCCAGTCCAAAGGAGTGCAAGATGGGGACTTTAACTGCAGCTGGAATCTTTTTAGATCAACTGCAGTATTGCAAGGGTCTTTATGATTTTCCCGTGTTTCAAGATGCTTTAATCACTTCACATCACGAATTTTTCCTTTCAGCAGAAGCACATTCCCAAAAGTAGCGACAGTACCCTCGCCCCATACCATGGGGGGTCTGATGAATGCCAAAAAGCTGTCAGAGCAAGGAAACTGCATTAAGGCAGTTGAAACGACGCCCCAGCATTGAACCTGATCAGTTCAAAAAAACCCCACCAACCAGCCGGCTAAAGGAGGCTAGACGGACGTCGTGGGACGTATGTTCCCCCGATTAACTCGGGGCCCCCCTTAGCAGGGTGTGGGGCAAAGGGGCGTAAGATTGCTGGAAAGAGCACATCTATCACAACCTCTCTGAAGAAGTGGCATAATCATCACAGACAAAAAGATATTGCTAATGAGCTAGCTAAATCCATGGCAGAATCTCCCTGGACATCTTACACTGCTCGATTCTCCACTCTTCGTGCTGAAAAGGAAAAACACCCCGGTCGTTCTTCAGTAGGGAAAGCAGCAGAACTTTCCCTCACTGCCATTTTTTGCGCAAGGAGATGGCTCTGCTTTGCAGCTCTGCCATAAACTGCCCCAGGAAGTGACGATATTCCATATAAACGATATCTCACTTACCGGGAGTTCCCCGAAGTTTCCCGTTTGACTTGTTCATAGGATCTATGGGAGGGCCAGTGCCATCCCATGGAAAGAGGCTATAATCATTCCTGTTCCAAAACCCGGAAAAATACTTCCCACAGAAATTACAGACCAATTTCTCTCCCAGCTGCATCGCAAGCGATGGAGAAAATGGTAAAAATTCAGGTTGACATGGCGCTAGAAAAAGAAAAAGTCTGACCCCTATCAATATGGCTTTAGAAATTGAGATCGACCACAGATGCACTTGTGAGATGGAAACTGCTATACAGAATTCCTTTTCACAGCGCGTCACTTTACATCTTCTTTGACCTTGAAAAGGCTTTGATACTACTTTGGAACATGGCATACCAGAAGCTGTATGACATTGGTTAAAAGGAGCTTACCTACCTTCAACAAGCTTCCTTGCTAAAAGGAAAAATTTTGGTTTGGGTGGGAAAAAGTTTTTTCTCCCAAACCCGGAATCCCCTGGAAGGGGTCCCCCAAAAGGGGTGTCTTAAGTGGACCCTGTTTGCCTTGCTATAAAAACTTATAAAGGTTTTTTCCAAGTGCTGTCTCATGAAACTGTATGTGGATGCTTTACACTGTACTGCTCAGGGAAACTTACAGGGTTGCAAGGACGCGCAGACTGCAATAACAGGGTTTTACAGTGGCAAAATATCATGGGTTCAAATTTTCTCAAGCAGACCATGGGTGTACATTTCCACAAAAGAGGAAAATTCCATCCTTCCCTCTATTTTGGAGCAAACCCACGAAATTTTTCCAAAAGGTGAATACTTGGGGCTAAATTTTTTACTCAGACTTCTGGGGGGGCCCCACATCAAATTAAAAGTGAAAGGGTACAAAACACTTAGTATTTTTCGGGTTTTTTCACATTTTCTTTGGGGGGCAGACCCCACAAACCCTTTTACGGCTTTACCAGCATTATTTTATAAACTTGACTATGGGTTGAAGCTTATTTTCTGCAACCCCCTGTTCTCCGGGTGTTGACTCGGTTCATAATGAAACTCTCAGATCTGTATGGGGGTTCAGTCTTCACCGTGGAGTCCCGTTGCGAGAGTGGGGAACCACCCCTTTTATTACACCGGACTACATGAAACCCGATTTACATACGCTACAAAGATTCCGGGGTCTCCTACATCCGATTGTTTTCAACCCCCTTGGGATAGCCGATCCTATGGGAGGGGAATGAGGATCTTGTAGAAAGAACTTAATTTAAATCCCTAAGGTTCTGGCTGTTGGGAAATTCCCCAATTCCCCCCTTGGACTAATCAAGTCGAGCTGGTTTTGGGCGGAATTGGAAGGGGAGAACTGAAACAGAAGTCAGAGAGAATTTCTTCAGCACATTCTAAGTACCAGGATCGACCAAAATATACAGATGGTTTTAAATCTGAAAAAGGTTGGGCTTTGCACAGTGGCAGAAGGAAGACTGATCTGCAGCTTTCTCTAGCAGCCTCGATCTTCACTGCGAGTTAATCCATCCTTGCACGTTAAGATGACTAAATTATGAACCATTCCCATTGTGATAATTTACTCCATAGTGCCTTGCCCCAATCAAGAGCTTAAAATCATCACACCAGTAGTGAGGGAGGTTCAAGATTTGGGTTGCATGATGTCAACACGTAAAAAGTAAATCGGGTTGGGTGCCAGCGCATGTTGGTTCTGGGGAAAGAGCGAGCTGATCAGAAGGCTAAAGGGAGCTGCGCTCAGCCTTTTTGATGCTCGTTTTTCCCCTCCCACACCCGACCCAAACCCAGCATCAGGAGTTGTCTTCGCGATAATGGAAGGACAATGGAGGCATATCTCCAGAAATAAACTGCGAGAATTAAGATGACCTTGGCAGTTGGGTGACTACACCACCCAACCGAAAAGTGGAGTTGCTTAACAAAGGGTAAAATCGGGCCACAAGACTGACCATGGGCGTGATGGTAAAAATCAGGGACTTTTTGGGGGTGCCAAAAGCCCTTAAAAACGCACATTAGTGGAAAAATTGCAAAATTCTCAGACAAAACGTATTACTTTCTCCCATTACACTAAAATGTATTGGGGGAGTTTTGCATAGAGGGGCTTATTAGTTTCCTTAGGAGACTAAAATTTTTTTAAAAAAAATTTAATTATGATAATGTTTATGCAATAATTTTTTAACTTGGTATAATTTATGCTTTGATTTTTAATTTGTTTTTGTTTTTATAAGATATCTATTGACAGATTTTTTAAATTTTTTTCATTTTAATATTTTTGTTTAACAAAGGGATTCCCGTAATGACCTTAGCTTTGACGCGGCGAAATTTTTAAAAAATCAATCAATCAATCTTCGCACAGCGACGTCACATGATAGCAGTCTTCTTTGAACCCTTAAAAGGCTTATGATACTACTTGGAAGCATGGGATACTCATGAAGCGTATGACTTGGTTTAAGAGGACTTACCTCTTTCTACAAAACTTCCTTTCTGCAGAAGTTTAGAGTTCGGGGAGGAAAAAATTTCTCTAACCCGGAAATCAGCTGGAAGGGTCCCACAAGGGAGTGTCTTAGTGTGCCCGTTTGCCATTGTATCATCATTGTAAAGGTTGTTCCAAGTTCTGTCTCATGTATCTGTTGTGGATGACTTTACACTGTACTGCCAGGAAAGCTTAAGTGTGCAAAGGGCGCTCAGACTGCAATAAATCAGGTTGACAGTGGGGGAAAATATCAGGGTTCAAAATTTTTTCCAAACAAAACCTAGCTTAACTTTCCACAAAAAGGAAATTCCCCCTCCCCTATTTGGCAACCCACTACAATTTGTCCCAAAAAGGGGAAATATTGGGTCTAATTTTGACTCAAGACTTCATGGGTGCCTCACATAAAAAAGTTAAAAGTGAAGGCTACAAAAGCCCCTTAGTATTTTTTGGATTCTTTAACCTTTTCTTGGGGGGCGACCGCACAAAGCTTCTACGGCTTTACCCCGCTTATTCGAGTAAGCTTGACTAGATGTGAAAACTTATTCATCTGCAAATCCCCTGTTTTTCCGATGTTGGCTCGGTTCATAAAAGCTCTCAGAATGTGTACTGGGCTTTCAGGTCTTCACTTTTGGGGTCCTTTTGCTGAAGTGGAAACCACCTCTTTCTTTCACCGGGGCTACATAACCTGATTTTTCTCACGAGGGTACAAAGGATTCCGGGGTCTCCTACATCCAGATTGGTTTTTTTTAACCCCATGAGGGTAGCCGATCCTATTTGGGGAATGAGGAATCTTGTAAAGACTTAATTTAAATCTCACTAAGTTTTGGCTGTTGGAATTCCCCAATTCCCCCCCGGCTAAACAAATCAGCTGGGTTTGGTCGGAAATTGGGGGAAGGGGAGAGATTTCTTCAGCCATTTTTAAGTACCCAAGGGCGGACCCTTTTAAAACGATGGTTTTTAAAACTGAAAATGGTGTGGGGTTTTCGCATGAGCAGAAAGGGAAAACTGCATCTGGCAGTCTTTCTCTAGCACCTCGTTTATGCAGAGTTACATGCCTCCTTGCACAGTTAAGATGACAAGATCTTTTTGAAAACCCCAGAGCTCTTATGAAACCCTTCTATTGTGATTATTGTGACGCTCGTATGCCTTGCAGCAACAAGAGCTTAAACTTTTCCCCTCCAATGAGGGGGGTTCAAAATTGGGTTGCACTGATGTCAACAACAAAAATAAATCTGTGTTGGGGGGCCATGCATGTTGGTATCAGTGGGAATAGCGAGCTGATCAGAAAGCCAAAACAGCTGCTGCTCGCCTTGTATCTCGTTTTCCTCTCCCCACACCGACCTGAAACCCCCATCAGAATTGCTTTGCAATAATGGAGGAACATGGGGGTACCTCCCGAAAAAAACTGCGAGAGATTTAAGATGACCCTTTGGGAGTTGGTGACTACATCCCCCCAACCGAAAAGTGGGAAATTCATACAAGACTAAAATCGGGGACACAAGGCGGACTCATGGCCGATATGGCTAAAAGTGAGCCTTTGTGAAGGGTGCCAAAACCTTAACGTCGCACATGTATGGGAAAAATGTGCAACATTCCCCGACCAAGACGTTTTACTTTTCTCCCCATATACACTGAAAAAAGTATTGGGGGGGTTGGACATAGAGGGGCTTATTATTTCCTTAGGGAGACTAAAATTTTCAAAAAAATGTTTAAATTATGCATAAAGTTTATGCAATATTTTATATATTAAAACAAATTTTATCTTTGATTTTTGATTTGTTTTTTTGTTTTTTGTAAAAAATTTCTCATAGATTTTTAAAATTTTAAAAAATTTTAAAATTTCTATTTACAAGGGTTCGCCGCTAATGACCTTAGCTTTGACGCGGCAGATAATTTTTTAATATCATCATCACGGGGGGGGTGGATTATGTAAATCCCCTAGATTTTTCCGAAAAATAGGTTTGGTTCCCGTAGAGTTCTAGGTATCCTTAATATCTCCGTTCATCTAGCTTCTTACAGCCTTTCAGGGTTGCGAGATGTTAACCAAATGTTGGGTTTAAAGGGAAACCCCAGCCCAAAAAGTTTTTAGCATTCAGCCTTGGTCAGAAACCCAAAATTAAGATGTAAATACATTTGTTCACTTGACTGGGACCCATGAAAGCTCTACATGGTAATATTTATTGACAATCGCACTCATTAGGGAGGTCTCAGGTTCAGTCATGGGAAATTTTTAGTCTTCATCACAATTTGCTCACAGCGAGGTGATGCACGTGAAAAACCCCACCAGATATACCAAATATACTCAAATTAATTTTCCCCCTAAATTGGCGTCCCCCCTCCATAGTATTTTTAAACGAAGTTGCCGACCATACCAAACTCTAATATGAAACAATTAAACTCCAACCCCAAAAAGGGGTTAACGTAAAAAAAAAAAAAAAATAGTGCTGATAAACTTGAAAAAAAAACTTGTGTAAAAAAAAGAAATATAATTTTTGATATAAAGTAAGAAACAAATTTTCGTCGAAGGCCCAAAAAACAATATAACACCACGGGGGCCAAAGATCCGGACCCCCCCCGGGGGGGCCTTGACAACCCAAAAAAAAGGTTTTCCCGGGGGGCCCCCCCCCGGGATTTCCCCAAAAAAAACCAAAAC
>NW_023651135.1:0-2500 GCF_015228065.2 Penaeus monodon
CCTCATTCTAAAAATTGTTCACTTTTACTATACAGCAACCGTTCATGCATATACCCCCAACCATCTATTGATCTCCAAACTACACAAAACTTTCTCATACACAACAATAACCTCTTCAGCAGTAAATGACTTGGGAAATTGCCTCCAGTAAATTATCATTCAAAAGAGTTATTTTGGTAACTTAAACATTCTAACAAAATCTTCGTATCAACTTGTTGCAATTGGTTAGGACACTCCTTTCAAACCAATCAAAAACCCTACTTGATTATTTGATATTGATTGTAATATCTTGAGGATTATTTCAAGAGACAAGAAACACAAACTGCAACTAATAATCTTATAACTGAGTATTATCCGTTGAACTCTCAATTTATGTCTTTACAAGTTTCTGGTGGATAAATGTTATAAGATTTAAACACATCAAATCCAATGCAAATAGTATTTCTGAAGACAGTGAGTGACAATGTTTAATATATACTAGTTAATTCAAGTTCAAATTCTTTGTCTTTTAAATAATCTAGAAAATTATTAATTCAAAAACTACCATATCTTCTGAAAAGTAAATTTTTCCTATCGAATTAGGGAACCAAAAGGCACATTTAAACAAAAACAGATGATGAGCCTAAATTTAACTTCACTTATATCAGGTTTGGTAAAACTGTTATAAATTTGATTAAACATTACCTCATCCTAAACTCCGTTGCAATTGCAAGGCTGTTTGGCAAGGGCAGCTCCACGTCACTCTTCCCAAACGGACTTCTATTGCCATCACTTCTCTTTCTTATTACCATATTGGTATTATCTGTTGAATTACAAACATGTTGAATGTAGAGTTTTGAAGATTTAACATGAGTTGCAAGACAGCTGAATGTCCTTAAAAGTCTCTCTTTTTTAACGTTCAGAAAAAGCACGTGACTTGGTTTGTTTGTAAACACGTTCTGAACGAGACGGTCGCTGGGCGGTGGAGGATGTGCGTGCGTGCGTGCGTGTGAAAAGGATGAGGCGAAGTAACCACATTAATACGGGAAAGCATTATTATTAGTGCATTAATATTACTTTTATGATATTAATTATTATTATCAGTGCCGTTATTCAATACGGTTATTATTATTATTTCATTGTCATTATTATTATTATAATTTATTTTTTTTATTATTATTAGTAGTAGTAGTAGTAGTTTGTAGTTAGTAAGTAGGGAGAAGGGAGTAGTAGTATCACTATGTTATTTCTCTTACAACTGGATCATTATTATTATTATTATTATTTTATTATTAATTATTATTATTATTATTATTATTATTTACTATTATCATTATTATTATTGTTGTTGTTTTTTTTATTTATTTTTTTTTTTTATATTAATTACATTGTTTGTTGTTTTTGCTGTTTTTAAAATTTTTTAATTTCCTATTCATTATATTATCATTATATTAAATTATTGTTGTGTTGTGTGTTGTTTTGTTGTTGTTGTTGTTGTTGTTTCTCTGCTGTTTAATAATATTTAATTGTTATCATTATTGGGATCATTTTATATTACTAAAATTTCATTATTATTATTTGTATTATCATTTATTATATTTTATTATTATTATTTTATTATTATTTTTATTATTATTATCATTATTTTTATTATTGTTATATATTTTTTTATTAATTATTATTATCATCATTATTACATTATTGTTATATTTTGGATTATTATTCATCATTATTATCATTAGTTTGTTGTGTTGTTACCCTTACTATCCCTTTATTATTTGTATCATCATTAAAGTATCATTATATTCATTCAGATTATCATTTTTATGCTGTTACTACAATATAACATTATATAGAAGTAGAGTATAAGGGGTCATTTTCATATGTCATCATTATTATTATCTTAAATTATCTTTATATCATTTTCATATCATCATTATAATCATTATATTATTGTCAGTGTTATTTTCATAATTATTATTATTTACTATTATGTTGTTGTTATTATTTTATTATCATTATTATTATTTTATTATTATTTTATTTTTTTATTTTATTATTATATCATTATTATTATTATTATTATTTATTATTATTATCATTATTAGTTATCATCTCACCTTTTTATCATCATTATCATTATTGTTATTAAACTTTGTTATAAATTTTCATTAAATTTTATCACTATTATTATTGTTTATCATTATTGTTATTATTACTGTTATTATTGTTATATTATTTTTAGATTATCATATATTAAATTATATCATTATTATTATCATCATTTTTATTATCATATTATATCATATTATAAATTTTTGTTTATATTACCATTATTATTATCATTTTCAAATTATTCTTATCATTAATCATTATATTATTACTATTATTTACCATTAATAAAAGTACTATTATTATCAATTATGTTATCGTTATTATATTATTATTATTATTATTATTATTATCATTATTATTATTATTACTATTATTATTATTTTCGTATCGTTATTAGTGTCATCAC
>NW_023651136.1:2500-5730 GCF_015228065.2 Penaeus monodon
TGATACTTTCTTTTTCCCCTTGTCACCACCCACCTCCGCTGTGGGGGAAATGCCCGAGGGCAGTCCTGGTCCTGCGTTTGACTGGCCGACAGCACCTGAACGCCGGCCAGACGTGCGACCTGGGGTAGTCAGGCAATGTGATGGGTGAGGGTTAGGGGCCTAGGGTGGTTGTTCTATGAAATGATGGACACCTAAGCTCCATTCTTTCCTGAACTATTATTTGAAAACAAACTGTATGACTGATGGTTAACAAAATCTCATCAACATAATTTTTTCCTTCATTAAATAGCATAACGCATGAAACTGCTGCAAGTTGGTAAGACATTGAAAAACCAAATGACATAAACTCACAACTTAATCTACTTACAAATATATTTCAGAAACATTAATAACAAAACACCTTACTTCTACAGACCATACTTGAACTAAATGTAGTAATATGCCCTCTTCCTGATTTATTTACTTACTTTTTCTGTGTAATAAAAAACAAGTAATAAAAAATGTGTATACATAAATACATACACATATTTGCCTACATTCATATAAAGACAGGTATATCCATACATACTTATACACACACACATACACACACATATATACATATACATACATACATACATATATAATATAATATATATATATATATATATATATATATATATATATATATGTATATATATGTATATTTATGTATATATATATATATGTATATATATGTATATATATGTATTTATATGTATATATACGTATATATAAAATATATATATATATATATATAATATATATGTATATATATGTATATATAATGTATAATATTCATATATAGTATATATATATATATATATATATATATATATAAATATATATATATATATATATATACATATATATATATATATATAAATATATATATACATATATATACATATATAATATACATATTATAACCTAATATAATATATATATAATATATATATATATATATATACTATATATATATATATATATATAATATATATATATATATGTATGTATATGTATATATGTGTGTGTATGTGTGTGTGTATAAGTATGTATGGATATACCTGTCTTTATATGAATGTAGGCAAATATGTGTATGTATATATGTATACACATTTTTTATTACTTGTTTTTTATTACACAGAAAAAGTAAGTAAATAAATCAGGAAGAGGGCATATTACTACATTTAGTTCAAGTATGGTCTGTAGAAGTAAGGTGTTTTGTTATTAATGTTTCTGAAATATATTTGTAAGTAGATTAAGTTGTGAGTTTATGTCATTTGGTTTTTCAATGTCTTACCAACTTGCAGCAGTTTCATGCGTTATGCTATTTAATGAAGGAAAAAATTATGTTGATGAGATTTTGTTAACCATCAGTCATACAGTTTGTTTTCAAATAATAGTTCAGGAAAGAATGGAGCTTAGGTGTCCATCATTTCATAGAACAACCACCCTAGGCCCCTAACCCTCACCCATCACATTGCCTGACTACCCCAGGTCGCACGTCTGGCCGGCGTTCAGGTGCTGTCGGCCAGTCAAACGCAGGACCAGGACTGCCCTCGGGCATTTCCCCCACAGCGGAGGTGGGGTGGTGACAAGGGGAAAAAGAAAGTATCAGCTTCTCCCTACTGTGACTTCTGCCTCGGCGATGCTTCGGAGAATAAGAAGACTGGGGCGCCAGAGAGCTTGGTGTCGTGCGCAGATTGCGGTCGTTCAGGTGAGAGCTTGCAGGAGATACATTTGGTTACAAGGGGTTTGTTTGGGGTGTGTGTGGTCAGTTAGTGTGACAAGATGATGTCTCTTTAACTCTTAACTTTTTGAGATATCTCACTATTAAGGGGGGGGGGGGCTGTCCCTGAGTTTGGAAGGGGACCTTGGGTCAGGGGCTTTGAAAAGTTTTCATATCTAAATTCAGATACTTAAAAAGGAGTAGAATTAGGATGAAGAAAAATTAGGCATTGTAACAAGGGCATAATTCTAAACCCTTTGTACTAAGGTGTTGCTGGTAAGATGATACTTATTTCACATTACCAATTGAAATTAATTGCAGAAGGACAAAACATGTCTTATTGTGATAGTTTCCTCCAATTATGAAGGATTTATGTCATAAAAAGATAAGAAAAAATAAATCAAAGTTTTTTCATTTTCTCCATATAAAGTATGATAGATATGATCTGATTTTGACATGTTTATTATAACTGTTCGTTTAGGCTTCAGCAACAAAGCATGAGAGATAGTGAATTTTCTCACAAAAAGAAACCACACGATTGTATATATAAATATAACTCGCAGGGGATTCTCTTCTGATTTTTTTATGTAAAATACATACAGCAGTTGCGAAAAACATGGGGGGGGGACATTAACCCCTAGAGAGAATCCCCATAAATTTAATACCAAAGATGCAAAATATCAATATTCATAAAAATTTGAGGATTTGTTTATCAGTGGAAATAATAGAAAGCCACTTCTTAAATACCCATGGAGTTGAGTCACATTCCAAGCTTTGTGCACTGATGATGAATAGTTCCCATCACCCTGGCCTTCAGCCAAATTTCTCAGGACGATTGTTCTAGTCACCCCGGCCCTTAGCCTATTTTCTTCCCTGTCAGCATGTTTACATCACCTGCCCTTCATGTCAGATATCTTGATGATGTGATGGTCATGTCATCTATATTGTTGTGGATTAATGGAATTAGATGTATTGCCTGAGGCTTATTTTTATTGCCTGATTGTCTGTGGAGATTTCAGAGGACCATGTAAGTACTATTCAGCCGTAATAGAATATAGCCTGTGGAGACTACAAGCTTGTGAAAATGATAGTGGTGCATTTCATCTTATACATATATGTATACAGACATACAGACATACACATATGAACACAAACATAAATACTTAATGTGTACACAAAAATGAAGAGGAACTCATATAGAGTTTGAAACATTATGATATTCTTTCTTTTCTTATTGTGGCTATTTAAATTTTCAAAATATATAATATATATATATATATATATATATATATATATATATATATAATATACATATACATATTACATATACATAGACATATTATATATAATATATTATATATATTATATTATAATATTATATTAATTATTTATATTATATTATATTATATTATTATATATGATGTATATTATATTATATATATAATAATATATATATATATATATATATATATAATATATA
>NW_023651137.1:2500-5729 GCF_015228065.2 Penaeus monodon
GGAAAAGGGGACTTAAAGAGGAAAAGAGGAAGGAAACGGAAAGAGACTTCAAGAGAAAAGAAAGGTGGAAAAGAGGAACGCGTGAGGAGGAGACTGAAAGAAGGAGAGGGGCTCAGAGACAGAAGAAGAAAAGGGGAAGAATGAGTGGGAAGGAAGCGAAGGAGGATGGCGAGATGAAGGAGGAAAATGAGGTAAGAGGGAGAGGGTAGACGAGGGCTTCAATTAGGAGAGGAGGGTGAAAATAAGGAAAAAAGGGGCGGCAGATCGGAAAAGGGAAAGGTAAAGAGAGAGGGAAGAGAAGATGGAGAAAGGGGCGAGAGTATGGTATTTCCAGCTAGTTATAATGTTAATGCTAATAACTATACAAATAATGATAATGATAATGAGAGTAATGATAATAACAATAATGATAATGATAGAAAATAAGAATAATTGTCATTATTATTATCATCATTATTAATAATTTCATCAACATCGTCATTATTTTTGTTATAACTGTTATCATTATCATTATTACTATAATAATAATAACAGTGATAATAATGATAATGATGATGATGATAATCATAAAAAATAATAGTAATGATAATATAATATTAATGATAAAAATGATAATGATAATAATAATAATGATAATAATAGCAATCATAATAATAATGATAAAACAGTGATAATAACAAAAGTTATAATAATGATGATGATAATAACTATTGTTATAATAATAATAGTTATGATTGATATGATCTTATGGCAATGATGATAATAATAATGAAAAATAATATAGTAATAATAATGATATTAATCACAGTAATAGTAATGATACTTAGGCAACTTCACCTCGAATGCCTACCTAGCCACTGGGTGGCCAAGCCAGCCCAAGTCAGTGCTGGTCCCAAGCCCGGATAAAATAGAGAGAATGATTACCTAAAAAAGGTAACACCGGCACTCTCCGTGGAAAGGAACTGGGGACCCTACCACGTACTCACACCAAGAGCATCACAACATGAAAACTTCAATTAAGTATCATGCTGTGACCACGGCGGCTCAGACATGAACCTACCGTTAAAAGAAGAAGAATAGTAATGATAAAAAAGAAAATGAGGATGAAAATTATAACCATGAAAATGATATCAATTCTAATAACAATAGTAATAAGGGCAATAACAATGATAATGACAATAATAATAATAATAATAATAATGATAATAATAATAATAATAATAATATCAAAAATAATAATAAAGATAATGGCAAAAGCAATAACGATAATGATAATAAAGATAATATCAATTACTGTAATTATGATAATGAAAGTCATGAACATAATGATAATAATAATGTTAATGATGATTATAATATTAATGATAGTAATAATAATAATGATAATAATGACAATAATAATGATAGTGGTAATAATTAAAGCTATAATGATTATAATAATAATAACAATAATAATACTGATAATAATTATTATTGTTATTATTATAATGATAATAGTAGAATCGCAATAATAGCGATAACAATAATAATAACAATAATGATAATAAGAATAATGATAAGAAAAATAATAACAACAATAATAACAAGGATGTTAACGATAATAATAATAGTAATAATAATAATAGTTGTAGCTGTAGAAGTAGTAGTAGTAGTAGTAGGGATAATAATGATAATAAAAATAATGATGATAATAATAATATCATAATAATAATACCAATACACTAATACAGTAATCATAGGAGTAATGATGATAATAATAATGAAAATAATTATGATAAGAAGAAGAAGAAGAAGAAGAAGAAGAAGAAGAAGAAGAACAATAATGATAATAATATAATAATAACAATAATGATAATATAATAATGATAGTATAATAATAATAATAATAATAATGGTAATAATGATAAAAATAATAATATGAAAAAATATAATAATAATAATAATAATAATAATAATAATAATAGATAATGATAATGATAATAAGAATGTTAATAATAATGATAATAACCATAATAATAATAATAACAATGATAACAATAATAATAACAACCATAAGAACAGTGATAGCGATAATGATAAGGATAATATCAATAACTGTGATAATGATAACAATATTCATGGACAATATGATGAGAATAACAATAACAGTTATTATAATAAAGATAATAATAATAATAATAATAATAATAATAATAATAATAATAATAATAATAATAATAATAATAGTAATGTCACTAATGACAATAAAAGTAGTAAAAAATAATGATAATGATAGTATTAATGATAATGATAAAATAATAATGAAAATAATGAGGATATTAGTTATAGTTATAATGATAATAATAATAATAAATACTACTACTACTACTAATAATAATAATAATAATAATAATAATAATAATAATAATAATATTAATAATAATAATAATATTAATAATAATAATAATAATAACAATAATAATAATAATAACAGTAATAATGATAACAATAATAATAATAATAATAATAATAATAATAGTAATAGTAATAATAATAACAATAAAAATAATGATAATAACAACAACAACAACAACAACATCAACAACAACAACAACAATAATGAAAACAATGATAGAAGCAGCAACAATAATAGCATTAACGGTAATCAAAATGATAACACTGATTATTATGAAAATAATTATAGTGATACTAATAATATAGTTAAAGTTATCATTGTAATTTACATCTTTATTATCGTTATCACAATTATTTATATCATTATTATTATCATCATCATCATCATTATCATCATCATCATCATCATCATCATCATCATCATCATCATCATCATCATCATCATCATCATCATCACATCATATATATATATATATATATATATATATATATATATATATATATATATATATATATATATATATATGTGTGTGTGTGTGTGTGTGTGTGTGTGTGTGTGTGTGTGTGTGTGTGTGGTGTATGTGTGGTGTGTGTGTGTGTGTGTGTGTGTGTGTGTGTGGTGTGTGTGTGTGTGTGTATATATATATATATATATATATATATATATATATATATATATATATATATATATATATCACTATCATCATCTTTATTATTACTATTATTATTATTATTATCACTATTATTATTATTATTACTATTATTTGTGATTATTACATTAATATTATTATTTTATTATTATTATTATTATTATTATTATTATTATTCTATTATT
>NW_023651138.1:0-5729 GCF_015228065.2 Penaeus monodon
CCGAGAGTTCGTTCCCAAAGCTACCGAGCGGTAGGGTCACCTCTCGCCCCCTCCGGGGGGGGTTGTGTAAAGCAAACCGACGGGGTAGGGCACCCTCGCCTCCCCCGGGGGGGTTTTCGTGTCAAGCGACCAGCGCGGTAGGTCAGCTCCGCCCTTTTCCCCCCGGGCAGTGACCGGCCTCCGCGGGGCGTTTTTGACCCTTTAGACAAGTCGTAGCGTCGTCGTATTTTACGTGGTTTTGCGCCCTGTCCCACTGTACTGAGTACGCATGCTTTTATACACACACCACCACACATATTATATATATATATAATATATATATATTAATATATTATATTATTTATATATATATATATATATATATATAAAATTTTTTTTTTTTTTTTTTTTTTTTTTTTTTTTCAACAGATTAAATTCCACTGCAGGGCTAGGCCTCTCTCTTTTCATTACAAAGGGTTTAAAGGCAGTGCCCCCTTGCCTGATTGAACCGCGGTTTGTGCCACGGCGGTGATTTTCCCCTACAACCCTGCGTTTGATTTCTCAGGCATATGTCGTTTTCTCGGACTCGGCCACCCATCGGGCATTTTTACCCCCGCCGCGCGGGGAAATTTGCTCGGGACCACGAGGTCGGAGCCAGTGCTCTAACCACTGGACTACCCGGGGCCCTTTATATATTTTAATTATTATTAAAAATTTTATATATATATATTTTAATTATATATATTGTGTTGTGTGTGTGTGTTTTGGGGTGTGTTTTGGGGTTGTGTGTGTATTGTCTATGTATGTACATATATTATGTGTAAATATTTTAATATATATAATATTTTTTTAATTATATAATTATATTATATATATTTATATCATACAATATTTTACACACACACACACAACACACACACCACACACCAATTAAAAATATTAATATATATATATATATATATATAAAATTAAAATATATATTTCTCCTTTTTAACGGTTGGTTCATGTCTGAGCCGCCGGGGTCCGCATGATATTTAAATTTATTTTTCATGTTGTGTGCTTTGGAGTGAGTAGGGGTTTAGGGTCCCCAGTTCCTTTCCAGGGAGTGCCGGTGTACCTTTTTTTTTTTGGGTAATCTTCTTCTTTTTTTTACCCGGGTTTGGGGCCCAGCACTGATTTGGGCTGGTTTTTGGGCCACCCGGGCTAGGTAAAGTTCCTTGCCCAAGGAAAAAAACGCGCCGGGCCGTGACTCGAACCCCCGAACTCAGATTCCGTCGGACGCTGAATCCCATGCTCTAAAACCCTTGGCCACCCCGGCCTTGGCGACATGGGCTTCCTATTTTTCTTGGGAATTTAGGGACGGTGGGTTTGCCATTCCCTTCCGCCCCGGGGTGTTTTTTTTTTTTTTTTTTTTTTTTTTTTTTTTTTTTTTTTTGGATATTTAGTTGGCCCCCCAGGGCTAGCAAGGCAAACCGGGTAAAGTTCCCTTGCCCAAGGGCCCCGCCGGCCGGTGACTCCCAAACCCTGCCCCCAGAAACCCTGACCGCTTGGCCGAGCTCAACCCCTTTTGGCCACCGCGGGCCCCTAATATATTTATATATATATAAAATAATATATATTTTATATATATAATATATATATTTTATAAAAAGTATAGATACTAGGTAATATATCACATACAAATATAATATATATATAAAATTTTATTATATTAAAAATATTAAAATTTTAAAATATGTAATAACAAAAATAGTATATTATGCATATATATGAAAATATAACATATATATATATATATATATAAAATATTTTAATATTATATATATATATATATATGATATACACTATACATGTACACACAAAACACCCACACCATTATATGTGCATAGTATGTATGTTTATATAAGTCTATAGTACATATATAGGGCCGCGGTGGCCGAGTGGTTAGAGCATTGGGTGGCCCGAACAATTAATTTCGGTCACGGCCTTTTTTTTTTAAAATTTCCCCTCAATGTGGCCCGATGGGAAAGACCCCAAATTTTCAGGCCGGGAGCCGGGTTAGAAAACTCGATAAAAAACACCGGGGGGAGGAAACGGCAAACCACCCTCTAAATTGCCAAGAAATCATGGAAACCATGATCGCCAAGTCCTTTGTGGGACGGGCACTTAAAAAAAAAAAGTACATAATACAATACACATATGTACAATTTTTATGCAATCGTTATTCATGTATATGTATCTGTTTTCATATTATATCTACATATTATCTATCTATTTCTATATTTTAAATATTTTTGGGATCTAATCATCTATATATCTAAACACACCAAAAACCCCACAATATATATATATATTATAATATAATTATTAAATTATTATATATAAATTAAAATTGTTGTGGTTTTGTGTGTGTGGTGTATCTATTACTATATCTATTCATATCTTAAACTAATTCTATATCTTTATATATATATATTTTATATATATATATATTATATATATGTATATATTTACACACACACATCCATGATATAAAAAAGCGGGCAGACGACAGGGAGGCAGAAAATTAATCCCTTACCATGATTTCCCCCCCAAGAAAATTCCTTCTGAAGGTAATTTCTCTTTGAGGGTCTGTCGCCAAGAGGATAACAGCCTCAATAACTCACAGGAGGTTTTTTCATCTAAAATTTTTTAAAAAAGACGCTTTTACTTTTAAAATGCTCATATTTGGGAAAATTTTTGTCCAGTGAGTTTAGAAAAAAATGAAATGGTTATAATAATCATCGCAAGATAAAGTTTTTTTCGCAGCAGAAAAAACGTAATGCGGATGAATGAATAACAAGATAAAAGTGGATAATAATGATAAATCACATTAATGATAATGGTTATAATAATGATGACGAAAATAAAATTTTTAATAGTGATAATCACGATGAATTATGATAAGAAAAATGATCTGACATAACTAAATTAAAAATGATAATATAATAATAATGAAAGGGGTGAAAAGAATAAAAAATAATAATGTAAAATACTAATACTAATCTGATAAATAAAAATACTTTAATAACATTATGTTAATGATAGAAAGATAAAATGACAATGATCGCATGATAGTGTTACGGACTGAATAAACACGATAAGCATAACATCAATCCTATACCCGGGGCCCTTTGGGCAATTTGTTGCATAAGTCGAATATTTATTAAATTAGTGTGAAAAAGACATTTTATGCTGAAATTATATTCAAGTAACGGGGGACTTGAAGTTTCAAAATTTTTGGTGAAAAAGGGGAAAAAAGGTATTAGGGGATAATCCCTGAACAAAAATACTAAAAATCACAACACACCAAAACCCCAAACCCACACAAACACAGCGCGGGGCATCATATTTGGACCCTATAAAAATTCTTTATTTCATTATTGCTATTATTGTTTTAAAATTTTCGCCTTACATTATTTTATCATTATTATTATTATTTCCCTTATTCCTTTCGAAGCAAATGTTGTGTTGCGTTAATTTTGACCGTCAGTTTTTGCACAAGGGGGATGGGGAAAAAAACAAAAAAAATGAGGGATTTAAAAGGAAAAGGGGGTAGGTAAGTTTAAAAGAGGGGAAAAGCGAAAACCCCTTAAAAAGGGTGGAAGAAGGAAGGAAGGATTAAGGGAAAGAGAAACGAAAGAGTTGGGGGGAAAGGAGGAGTAGGGAAACAGATAAAACCGAAAGGGGGGAAAAGAGTGAAATTTTTAGAAGATTTTTCAGGGTAAGGGAGTCAGAGCTGGAAAAAACAAAGGAAGGCAAATAAAAAGGGTTTTCCTTTTTTCCATATTTTAAATTAATTATAATAAAACCTAACATAAAAATTGTTTTATATACAATAATTATTTCTACTTTTGTTAACAATAAAATAAAAAAACCAAAATAAAAAAATATATTTTTACAATTATAAAATAATATAATATATAATATAATAATTTTTATGATATATGATATATAAAGATGATAATTCTTATTATGATAATAATAATAAAAATAATTATTAATAATAATAATATAATAAAAATATATAATATAAAAAATAAGATAATATAAAATAATGTAAAAAAATGTAATAATAAAATGAATAATAAAAATATTAAAACAATAAAAATAATAAAAATTTTAAAATAATAAATAATAATAATAATAATAAATAAAAATTATTTTTAATGGTAAAATATACAAAATATAATAATCAATAAAACAAAATAAAAAAAAATAATAATATATATAAATAAAAAAAAAATACTATTATATAAAAACCATAATATAATAATAAAATACTATAAATAAATAAAAATACTTAATATAAAATAATGATTATAAAAATAATAAATAAATTTTAAAGGGATAATTATTAAAATATAAAAAATGAAATGCTGATAAAATAAAAAATTTATTAAAAAAATGATAAGAAAAAACCAATAATAATGTAATAGTAAAATAATAAAAAAACAAAAAATATAATAAAACAAAATAATAATAAAGATAATAATAATAATAAATAATAATAATAAATAAAATAATCAAAAATAATAATAAAAATTACTTTAATTATTATTATTTTATAATGATAAAGATATAAAAATGATAATAAAAATAAAAATGATAAAAATAATTATAATAATAAAGTTAATAAAAATAATGATAAAATGTAATGGGGATAAAGAAATCATAGCCTCGATGATTATGATAATAATAACGAAAATGTAAGATAATAATGTTGATAATAACAATAAAAAAACTAATGATTATAACAGCTAACAGCAAAAATGATAATAATGAAAATAATAAAAATATTAAAATGACAATATGACAATGATAAAATGATGAAAACTTTTGGAAATTGGGGGAGAAAGGGATAACCGCAGACAAGATCGATCAGAATTATATCGTAAGAAATTGTTAAAATTTAAAAAAGGGGGCAGCTTCTCTACCCCCAGTGGGGGACGGTAGAGAAAGATATATTTGTTTATATATTTTTTTCTATATCGAACTATAATCATCTGTCTGTATTCGCTATCTATCTAGGATCTATCTATCTATACATGTATTTGCTACTTTCATTTTCAAATGTATTTATGTACGTGCGTATGTATGCACACACACACACACAACCACACCACACACAACACACCCCACAACACACACACACACACACACACACACACCAACACAACACACCCACACCCCACACACCCCAACACCCCCCCCACAAACACACACACCAACACACACCACAGACACGTAAGAACAAAATAAAAATATTTATTGTTTTAAATATTAGCAATATATCAAATGGGTATTGCCAAAACACAGCCATAACCAAAAAGGGAAATTTTCAAAATTTAAAAAAAAAGTCCACATAACAGAAAGTAAAAAAAGCTCAAGGGGCAAAAAGATGACATAAAAAAAGAAAAAAAAAAAAAAAGAAAAAAAAGAAAAGAAAAAAAAAAAAAAAAAAAAAAAAAAAAAAAAAAAAAAAAAAAAAAAAAAAAAAAAAAAAAAAAAAAAAAAAAAAAAAAAATATATAATATATTATATATATAAATTTTTTATAATATATTTTTATATCATACACACCACACACACACACACACACCCACACAAAAAAACATTTTAATATATATTTATATATATATATATATAAAATTTTTAAATAAAAAAAAAAAAAAAATAATAAAAAAATACAAAAAAAAAATATATATATA
>NW_023651139.1:0-5729 GCF_015228065.2 Penaeus monodon
TTTTTTTTTATATATAAAATTTTAATAAATATTATATTAACTATAAAATTATTATGTGTGTGTGTGTGGTGTGTGGGTTGTGTGTGGTGGTGTGGTGTGTGTTGTGTGTGTGTGTGTGTGTGTGTGTGTTATATATATATATTCTTTTTTACGTAGGTCATGTTTGACGCGTGGTCAACATGATATATAATTGTAGTTTCATGTGTGTGATATCGTGTGAGTGAGTACGTGGTAGGGTCCCAGTTCTTTCCACGGAGATCCGGTGTTACCTTTAGTATCATTCTCTCTATTTTATCGGCTTGGACAGATGATTGGGCTTGGCCGCCGTGGCATAGTATGATATGTATATATTATTATTATATATAGTATATATTATATATATATATATTATAGTATATCTATTCACTAGATCGATATATATATTATATATATATATATATATATAATTATATTATTCGGTATATAATATAGTATTTATTAATGATATATATATATATTATATATATATATATATATATACATATATATATATATGGCCACTGGGTGGCCAAGCCAGCCCAAGTCAGTGCTGGTCCCAAGCCCGGATAAATAGAGAGAATGATTACCTAAAAGGTAACACCGGCACTCTCCGTGGAAAGGAACTGGGGACCCTACCACGTACTCACTCCAAGATCATCACAACATGAAAACTACAATTAAGTATCATGCTGTGACCACGGCGGCTCAAACATGAACCTACCGTAAAAAAGAAAAATAATATATAAACACACACACACACACACACACACACACACACACACACACACACACACACACACACACACACACATATATATATATATATATATATATATATATATATATATATATATATATATATATATATTATATTATATTATGTGTGTGTGTGTGTGTGTGTGTGTGTGTGTGTGTAAACATATATATATATATATATATATATATATATATATATATATATATTATATATATATGTGTATATATATATATATATATATATAATTATATATATAATATTATATATATATATATATATATATATATATATATGAACGTACACACACACATTTATAAATACTCCGCCAGATCCTCCGTTGTGTTGAAAGAAATCGATGGAGACACTATGATATAACTAATGAAGAGTTTACTGTAAGCTACAGACCGGAAGGGAAAAGGGTGACGAATATGAGGAAAGGAAGAGAACTGATAACAGTAGAAATACGTTTTAGGATAGAGAAAAATGGGTAATATTAAAAAATTAACAAATAACAATGATTGAGCTGATCAGTGCGGTAAGTGCAGCCGGTCCGCAAGTTAACAGAAAAGAGAGAAATCGTTTAATTCAAAGGGATTCTTAAAGAAAAAGATAATCTTTATTGTTTACAGTTTTTATCATCATCGTTATTTTTTGAGGGGGAAGGAGAGAGGGGGGCAAATACGGAAGTAAATGAATTCTGGGAGTCCCTGGCACTCTTAAATCTAAGGAGAGGTTTTACTTTATGCTACGGCACAAAATCCGTTTATATATATCTGTGTGTGTGTGTGTGTGTGTGTGTGTGGTGTGTGGTGTGTGTTTGTGGGGTGTGTGTGTGTGTGTTTTGTGTGTGTGCGTGCTTCATGCACTGGTGATGTGAAGCGATGGTGTGGTAGCCTAGATATTGTTAAGTGCTTGTATGCCTTCTCGCTTGCATCTGCCACCGCTGGCTAGCCTAGTGCGAAAAAGGCAGCAGCTCTCCATAAGCCTCCCCTGCCAGTTCACAGCCTCTCCGTCATCGAGAATGCTGCAGTGCCTCCTCGTGGCCACCTATGAATATTGGGCACCTTGCGGTCCCAGACTAAATTGTGCGGGAAATCTCGGAGCAGCAGGGGGCCCCCAAAAGGTACCGAACCAGGCCCCCCGGGCATGGGGGCACGCCCTGGCTCTGTACCAACTCCTGCCCCTTAGCCACTATGGAGTTGATAGGTGGCTCGGGGGAGATGGGCCTTGCCACCCTCCCCTCCCAGATAACTCACTGGCAGAAACCTTAAATAAATGGATATGCTAGGGGGAGGGGCGTTTTTCCTCCCACCCAGCAAACGAGGTGGGCTGGGCTGGAATGGCAAATGTTGGGGCAAAGGGAAAAGAGTTACTCGTCCCCCCCTGCACCCTGGTAGGCGCCAATCCACATGGGGCCCCTGTGGGGCAAAGCCCAAGGAAACCCCACAAGTGGACGTTGGACCCCACAGCCTGCCAGCCCCCTTTGTTTGGGGCAACGTCGGCGTGGGTGGCAGAGGTTCATTTACCCAGAGCGACTGCCCAAGGCTTAACCTCAAGTGAGCTATCGGGTGGGAACTTGGAACTTAGGTCCTTGCAGCAGGAAAAGCGGTTACCTCTGCTATCAAGGGAAATTGGACGGTTGGGAGTTGAGATGGCTACCCTTGGAGGGGAGAAGACCTGGCACGATCAGTATGGGTGGGACACCTACTTTTGGTCGGGCCTTGACGATGGTCATCACCTCCAGGGAAATATCCATAACCCTCTCCAGCCGACTTCAACCCCGGTAGTTGAAGTAACACCGGATGATGAACGTATTGTGGCACTGAGACTGAAGCATGCTTTTGGCTTCGTATCTTTATTGCTGTGTATGTTCCTACCGATGTTTGCAAACTCGATCTGAAGAGGCGTTCTACACCAAACTCACATCCATGGAAGACATTGCCCCGGCAAGACATTTGCTTTGTTTCTGCCCCACATGGCTCGGGAGCGATCCCAGCAGTGAGAACAGCCTCCTTCTCCGGGATTTTGCTAGGTCCAGAGAATGAGTATCTCTGGCTCCTGGTATCAGCGCTCCAACTCGCATCGCTGGACAGGGGTTATGGGCGATATGGGTACCGGGCCAGGAAATTGACCACATTCTTGTCAGTACTCGATGGAGGGTCCTCCAGAAATGAGGCTTTACCAGAGTGCCGAGGTCTGTGGCACTGAGCATAGGCTAGTAGTGGGTCCATTTCAAAACTCCTCATCCCTCCAGTGGGCACCTAGGGTATTTCATTTGGACAGACTGGGGGGAGTCTCTGATCGATTCACGAATTTGGGAAAATCTGACAGCTCCAGTTGCTCTGTGGGAGTCCTTCAAGTGTGAAACGCTCCAAGCAGCGCAGGAGTCCATTGGCATATGCCTAAGGGAAAGGGCAGAATTTCATCTCCCTGAAAAATTTGGAGTCACTAAAGCGTGTTGCATGGCTTGGCTGAATGACTTTTTGGGTGTGTAGGGCTCAAACATTGCTGAGAAAGGTCAAGGAACAGTTCATCAGGAATCTTGCTTAGGAGGTTGAAGGCCCCTTTCTTGGTAAATAACCTTCGCCCTGCCTACCAAGCCTGGGAAAGCTGAACTCTAAGCCCTCCTCACAGATGACTGCAGTCTGCTCAGTGGTAGGACAGATCAACTCAGAACATGTTGGTGTTTGCTAACATTGGGCTGAGTATTTTGAGCATTTGACCAGGTTTGACCCTCCAACAGCTTGGATGCAAGTGGTATCACAATACCTGTGCCACCTACCCGCGAGGAACCTCCCTACCTTAGTTGAGGTTAGATGGCGATTTCCAAGCTGAAGAGTGGGAAAGCCGCCAGCATATGTGAATCCCTGCTGAACTGCAAAAGGCTAGGCACAGGGCTTGCGGGGCAGCTTGATACCATTGGTTCCATTCCCCAGACTGTTGAGGAGGGGTCATCCCTCTCTAGAAGGGGAAAAAGGGGATCGCGGACCCGAGACTTAGAGGAATTCCAAAATGGATTATTGACCGAATAGCAAGTCTATATACCATACTAAAAGTGCTGTTAAGTGTGGTGGGCCTGTCGAACTTCTCTGTTCATTCGGGGTGAAGCAAAACTGTATCCTTGCACCAACACTTTTCAACACCTACATGGACAGATATGGGCAGAGCACTATCCAAGTCAGTGTGGAGCTACACTGGGCAAATCAAGGGCTCAGACCTTAACTTGTCGATGATATTGCTCTCCCATCTGAGTCACTGGCGGCAAACTCTTGATGCATTTAGAAAAAAGGCGAAGCCTTGGACCTAGAGGTCTCCCGGCACCAGGAACCATGAACTCGACAACAGAGCATTTTGGGTATGTCGGTGCCTATGCAGAAGGACTAAGCTACTTGCCTTCAAGGCCTTGATACTGCCAGTTTTGTGCTATGGAAGCGATACCTGGGGCGCTATTTAGTGCCTTGGAGTCTCGTCTCTTTGCGAGACAACCCTGGGTGGAGGAGCCCGTGGGACGACCTAGGAGGTCATGGCTTTGGGCAAATCGACGAGACCTGTCGCGCTGAGGGTTGGGGAGCTTGCCTGGGGACCGCCATGGCTGGAAACGAAGGGGGTACGCGGCCAGCGCCCCCCTCGGCGTTAGCCCTTTATGGTGATGATGATAAAAGCAGATGAAATACAGGAAAGATAAGAAAAAAAGACAATAATAATAAATGTGGAAATTTTGAGAATAATGATTATAAAATTATAATAAAAATTATAATAATAATGATAATGATAATGATGATAAAAAGTAAAAAGATAAAATAAGAATTATGATGATAATGTTGTAAACAATAATAAAAGATATATGCTAAGCATTATCACACGAGGAGTTATGATTAATACTTAAAGAGTAATGATTGCGCCAAGGAAGCCTGGCGCCAGTAGTCTCTCCTTCTCACAATCGAGCTGGCGCCCTGAGCAGAAAGTCTTCTAGATAACCGAAAAGAGTATGAGACATAAATGAAATGGACGTCATTTTCGAATGTTTTTATGATATTGGGATTAGGCTTCTCGCTTTATGTTTGATTTTGATCAACAACTGACCTGACAAATCGTCTATCCGCAGTGCAAATCAGACACGGTATTCTTCGCAGATAGAACAACGAAGGGAAAAACAAGAAACACACGAATATGCCGAAAACACCTTTCGCTTTATTGCTTATTTAGGGTGTTTACTTGTTCTCCCTTTATTGTTCTATTTGCAACTTGTTCGGCATGAATTCCACGTGTATTCTTTCTGCAAAAGTTAAGGACAGTGACGGTGTTGTCTCGCGATGCATCAAACTCGGGCCCCCTCTTTCCTTATAAAAATGCGTCGCAAAAAGACACATAGGCCATGTTTTGGAGGGATGTGGGCGCAGGATTTGGGCGAGGATCTAGGAACTAGAGGTGAGATAAGGAACGCCTGGTGAGATAGGTGTTTGGAGAAATTCTTATACGAAAAAGGGCTAAGGACAGTGACTTTTTGGGTTAATTCCATTTACTGGAACGGTAAGTGATTGCCTGCCCCCACGCAAAAGCCCCTGTGGCTGCCTAATCAATTAATCTGGCAAAACGCCAGGGGATTCGATATTAGATAGCAATTGTGTCCGAAATTTAAAGAGTTTGCAAAAAAAAAAAAAAAAAAAAAAAATCGGATTCCTTGTATATATATCAATAGATATTGCCTCTCTCTTCTCTCTCTCTCTCTCTCTCTCTCTCTCTTCTCTCTTCTTTTCCTCCCTCTCCTCTGCCCCCCTCCTCTCTCTCTCTCTCTCTCTCCTTCTCACGGGCGGGCAAAGGACTCGGTTCAGCCGAGTCCCCAGCAGCAGCTGACGCACGTGAGCAAAAAAACGACAGACAGTATGGCCACACCAAGAATATCCATTGTATCAATGGAAATCCCCCCAACAAACTTAAAATTAATTTAACTCTC
>NW_023651141.1:0-5728 GCF_015228065.2 Penaeus monodon
GGCAATTTAGGGTAATAATGATAATAATTACCGAATTGTTTAATCATAACAATAATGATGATAAAAGTGAGAATAAAGAGAATTTTGATAACATTTGAATATTATTAAAATTATTATTATTATTATTATTTTTTTTTTATTATTATTATTATTATTATTATTATATTATTATTATTATTATCTTAATTATTAGTATTATTGAAAAAATCTTTATATCTGTAATAATAACAATAATAAAATAAGTATAAGTATAATAATAATAATGCTAGTGGTTATAATATTGTTATTAGTATTATTATTGTTATTATCATCATTATTATTATTGGTACTGGTAGTATAATTGCAAAAATAATTATTATAACAGTAATAATTACAGTAATAACGATACTAATTAAGATAATGATATAAATAATAATTATAAAATCGTTATAATTGTTATTATTATTGTTATTACTATTATTATTGTTGTGGTTATTAGTATTATTGCAAAAAATATATACTAAACTCCAATAATTGCAATAATAATGATAACAATTGCAATAATGATGATAATAATTGCAATAAAGATGATAATGATGATGATAATGATGATAATGATGATAATGATGATGATAACGATAATAATGATGATAATCATATAAGATGATGATAATAACAGGAATTGTGTCCATATATAATATAAAAAAGGTATAAGAAAAACATTCCCAAAAGTCGAAAAAGCGGCAAAATCTAGCGAAATATAGCCTTTTGAGAGTATACTCCAAAATGACGTTTTTTCGATTTCTTTGGTGATTTCGGCAATTATTAGGGTAATAATGATAATAATTACCAGAATTGTATTAATCATAACGATAATGATGATAAAGTGAGAATAAGAGAATTTTAAATTAAAATTTTATTATTATATAATTATTATATTTCTTATTATTAGTATTTATTGATATTATTATTTTTATATCATTATTATATTAGTATTATTATATTATATAATTATGTTTAATATTTATTATATTATTATTGCAAAAAATTATTATTATTTGTAATTAATAAATAAAAAATAATTATATAATAATAATATGGTATAAATGTTATATTAGAATTCATTGTATTACAATTTAATTTGTACTGTTATAATAAAATTATTATTATAACAGTAATAATTACAGTAATAACGATACAAATAATAATATAAATAATAATTAATAAATCGTTATTATTGTTAATTATTAGTTATAATTATTATTGTGTGGTATTAGTAATTTGCAAAATATATTATAATCCTAATAATTGCAATAAATGATAACAATGTGCATAATGATGATAATAATGCAATAATGAGATAATCATGATTGAAATGAGATAATAGATAATGATGATAATGATGATGATAAACGATAATAATTGAGATAATCATGATATGATGATGATAATAAAGGATTGTGTCCATATATAAAATAAAGGTATAAGAAAAACATTCCAAAAGTCGAAAGCGGCAAATCTAGATATAAAGCCTTTTGAGAGTATACCCAAAAGACGTTTTTGATTTCTTTAGTGATTTCGGAATTATTAGGTAATAATGATAATAATTCCAGATTGTTATTATTCATACAATAATGATGATAAATAATAAAGAGAGTTTTGTACTAATTTAATATTATCAAAATTATTAAATTATTATATTTATTATATAATATTATCCATTATTATATTATTATATTTTTTAATATTTATTATATTATTATTATTCTATATCTTATTATTATTTTCAAAAATGCAAAATCGTAATATAACAAATAATAATAATAAGTATAAGTATATATAATAATGAGTTTATAATATGTTATTTATAATTTTTATATTGTTATACCATTATTATTATTTGGTACTGGTAGTATAATTCAAAAATATTTTAAAAGTAATAATTACAGTAATAACGATACTAATTAAGTAATGATATAAAATAATATAAATGTAATATGTATTATTATTGTTATTACTATTATTATTGTGGTATTAGTATTATTGAAAAATAAAATATTCCATAATAATAATTGCAATATAAGAAACATTGCAAATGATATAATGAAATAAATAATGATGATGATATGATGAAATGATGTTTTATTATTAGTAATTAAAAATTTATAAGTAATGAAATGAGATATAATAACAGAATTGTTCCATAATAATATAAAAAAGGTATAAGAAAACATTCCCAAAAGTGAAAAACGGCAAAATTAGAATTTAGCTTTTGAGATTATACTCCAAAATGATTTTTTTCGATTTTTGTATTATTCGGCAATATTATAGGGTATATATATAATAATTACAGAATTTATTAATCATAATAATGATGATAATAAAAGTATAATAAAATGAATTTATAAATTTGAATATTTTAAAATTATTATTATTATTATTGTTATTATTATATTATTATTATTATTATTATTATAATTCATTATTAATTATTATATTATTATTATTACATTATACTAATATTAAGATTATGAAAAAATCTATTATATCTGTAATAATAAAATATAATAATAAATATAAGTTATAATAATAATATGTGTGGTTATTAGTTTATTGTATATTATTATTACTCATTATTAATGTATGGTAATCAATTGCAAAATAATAATTAAATAATGAATGAAATATATATAAGATACTAATGAAGATAATGATATTATAATATTATAAAATGTATTATGTTATATTTATTATAATATTAATTGTGTTTATTATAAATATGCAAAAAATATACTAAAATCCAATAATGCAAAATATAGAAACAATTGCAATAAGGAGAATATTCAATAGATTATGATTGATATATGGATAATGATTATAAGATGATTATAACGATAATAATATGATAACATTATATGATGATTAATCAAAATTGTCAATATATAAAAAAGTATAAGAAAAACTTCCCAAAAGTTGAAAGCGGCAAAATCTAGCGAAATATAGCCTTTTGAGAGTATACTCCAATATGACTTTTTTTCGATTTTCTTTGGTGATTTCGGCATTATTGGTAATAATGATATATTACCAGAATTGTATTAAAAACATAATGTAATAATAAGTGAGAATAAAAGAATTTGATAAGTTTGAATATTATAAAATTAATTATTATTATTATTATATTATATTATTATTATTATTATTATATTATTGTTATTTTATTATTATTATTATATTCATTATTATTATTTAATTAAGTATATATCCAAAAATATTAATCTGTAATAATAATAATAAAATATAATTATGTAATAATATAATATAATGCTAGTGGTTTAATTTGTGTTATTAGTATTATTTTATATACATTTTATATTTTACTTAGTATATAATTGAATAATATATATAACGAATAATAAATAAATATAAGATGATAATAATAATATATATAAACGTATATTGTTAATATGTATGATATATATTATTGGTTGTGTTATATTATTCAAAAATATATTTTAAACTCCCAAATAATTACAATAAAATAGAAAAAGCAGTAATGATGATAAGTAATCAATAATGATGATATTGATGATTTTGATGATTTGGAATATATGTAATAAATGATAATAATAGATAATATGATAATATAAATAACAGAATTGTGTATATAAATAAAAAGAATTAGAAAAACATTTCCAAAGTCAAAAAGCGGTAAATCTAGCGAAATATAGCTTTTGAGATATATCAAATGACGTTTGTTCGATTTTTGTGATTTCGAATTATTAGGGTAATAATGATAATAAATCCAGATTGTATAATCATAACAATAATATGATAAAAGTGAGAATAAAGAGAATTTGATAACATTTGATATTATTAATTATATTATTATATTATTATTATTATTATTATTATTTATTAATTATTATTATATTATTATTATTATTATTATACGATTATTAAATTATTAGTATTATAAAAAATTATAAATCGTATTATTATAAAATTATAATAATAAGTATAATATTAAATATGTAGTGGTTATAATATTATTATTATTATTATTATGTTATTATCAATTATATTATTGTACTGGTAGTATAATGCAAAAATAATATTATAAAGTAATGATTACAGTATAACGATACTAATTAAGATAATGATATAAAATAATAATTATAAACGTTATTATTGTTATATATATTTGTCATTATTATAGGGGGATTAATAATTGCAAAAATATTACTAAAACTCAAAATTGCAATAATAATTAACAATTGCCAAAATGAGATAATATTGCAATAATTGATGATAATGATGATGATAATGTATAATGATGAATAATAGATGATATAATATAATAATAATGATAATTGAATGAGTAATAACAGGAATTTGCCATTAATTAAAAATTTTATAAAAACATTCCCAAAAGTAAAAAAAATCTAGCGAAATTAGCCTTTGAGAGTAGACTCCAAATGACGTTTTTTCGATTTCTTTGTGATTTCGAATTATTGGTATAATGATAACAATTACCAGAAATTGTATAATGCATAACATAATATGATTAAATGAGGAATAAATTTGATACATTGAATATTATTAATTATTATTATTATATTATTTTATGTATTATCAATTATTATTATTAATATTAATTATATTATATTTTATTATTAATAATTATTAATTATTATTATTATTATTTATTATTTTATTATATTGCCAAAAATCTATTATATCGTAATATACAATCAAAGATAATACAGTATAATAATAATGCAAGTGGTATAATATGTTATTAGAATTATTGTTATTATCATCATTATATTATTTACTGGTAGTATAATTGCAAAAATAATTATATAACAGTAATAATTACAGTAATACGATATAATTAAGATAATGGAATAACAAATAATTATAAAATTACTTATTTTATTATAATGTTATACTATTATATTTGTGGTATTAGTATTATTGCAAAAATATATATTACTCCAAAAATAGATAATATTAAAATTGCAAATGATGTAATAATTGCATAATGATGAATGATTGATGATAAAAAATAATGATGATAATGATGAAACGAAATAATGATGATAATCATGATAATGATTAAATAATAACAGGATTTGCATATATAAATAAAAGTTATAGAAAAACATTCCCAAAGTAAAAAAAATAGCGAATATAGCCTTGTGAGAGTTTACTAAAAATAATTTTTTTCGATTTCTTTGGTGATTGCGGCAATATTATTGGTAATAATGAAATAATACCAAGTTTAATCATAACAATAATGATGATAAAGTGAGAATAAAGAGAATTTGATAAATGTTATATATTAAAATTATTTTATTTTATTATTCATTATTATAATTATTAATTATTATTAATTATTATATATTATTAATTATATATAATATTATTTTTATTTATTATTATTATTATTATTGTTATTATTTATATATTATCTTAATTATTAGTATTATTGCCAAAAATCTATTATATCTGTAATAATAACAATAATAATAATAAGATAAGTATAAAAATAAATGCTAGTGTTATAATATGTATTAATAGTATTGTTATTATCATATTTATTATTTTTATGGTAGTAAATTGCCCAAAAAAAATTATTATAAAGTAAAAATTACAGTAATAACGATACAATTAAAAAATGATATAAAAATAATTAAAATTAAATTTTTTTTTATTATTGTTACTTTTTTATTGTTTTTTATTTTTT
>NW_023651144.1:0-5727 GCF_015228065.2 Penaeus monodon
CCCTTTGGTTTTTGCGGTTTGGGGAAGGGCCTGTTCAACTTGGAAATTTTTTCCCAAGTAAATTTCCGGGGAAATTTTGTAAATTTTAATTTTATATTTGGGTTTTTTATTTTAAAAAAAATTGGAGGGGAAAGAAAAAAAACCAAAAATTTGAAAAACAAAAAACCAAAATTTTTTTTTTTTATTTTTAAAAACTTAAAAATGAAATATTAAAAAATTTAAATTTTAAAAAAAAACAAAAAAAAAAAAAAACCAAAAACCAAACCCCCACCCCAAACCAAAAAAAAAAAAACAAAATTTTAAAAAAAAATAAAAATAATATTAAAAATTAAAATTTATATAAAATAAATTTATATTTTTTTTTTAAATTTTTTTAATAAATTTTTTAAAAAAAAATTTTTTTTTTAAAATTTAAAAAAAACACCCCTACCCTCTAAAAAAATTTTTTCCCCTAATAAATTTAACCATTTCATTTCCCTATAAAAACCCAAAAAAATTTAATTATTATATTATTATATATTTTTTTTTAATATAAAAACAAAAAAAAATAATTTACCCCAAAATTATTAATTTTTGTTTTAGGGTTTTAAAATTTATTAAGAATTTTAACCCCATTATTAAGCAACCAGGGGATTATTAAATTGCATTAATATAATTTTAAATTTTTTTTTTTTTTTTTTTTTTTTTTTTTTTTTTCGGGAGGGCTTTTTGGGGGGTTTTCCCCGTAAGTTTTTCCCTCTGGAACCCCCTTTTAAAAAGGGACTTCAGGGGGAAAAAATTTTTTTTTTTTTTTCATCCTGAAAAAAAAAAAAAAAAATTTTTTTCCTTTAAATAAAAAAAACTTTCAAAAGGATGGAAAAAGGGAAAAAAATTGGAAAAATCAAAAAAATGGGACGCAAAAAATTAGGGGGGAAAAAGAGGGGGAATAAGGGGAAAAGGGGTGTTGTAGCCCAGAAAAACCCCCGGGGTTCCAATCTGGGGGAAAAAAAGTGGGGGGAAAATTTTGAAAAAAAAAAAGGGGGTGGTTTTTTTTGTGAAAGGTTTTTTGGTTAAAAAAGGGGGGGGGAAAACCCTCCTTTTTCATTTTTTTTTTTGTAGGAAAAACTAGTAAAAAAAAAATAAATTTTTTTAATTGTAGTTTTTTTTTAGGGGCCCAGGAAAATCCCATTTTTCCCTAAAAGTTTTTGGTTTTCCCAAAAAAGGGGAAATTTGGGGAAAAGGGTAAAACCCTTGGGATTGCCCAAGGGGGGGTGGAAAACCCCCCGTGGGGTGGGGAACAAAAGGGGGGTTTTTTCCATTGTTTTTGGGGCTGAAAACCTTTAGTTTTTTAAATAAATTTTATTGGGTGGAAAAATTTTAATGTGAAAAAAAAAAAAAAAAGGGGCTAAAAAAAAAAATTTTTTTTTTTTTTTCCTTGGGCCCGGGGTTTAAAAAAAAAATCCTTGGGGGAAAAATGGACCATTTTTTGCTTGTGAAAAATTGGGGGAAAAAAAAAAACCTCGAGGGAAAAAATTTTTTCAGGGGCCATATTTTCAATGGCATGAAATTTTGGGTCTTGGGTTTTAAAGGGGGGGGGGCCCCAAAAAACAAAATCTTTTTATATCCAAAAAAAAAAAGGGGGGGTTTTTCCCCCTTTTTGGGAATGGGCCAATTGTTTAAAAAAAAAAAAAATCTATTTGGGGGCATCCCCCCCCCATAAAAAGATTTTTTTTTTTTTCCCCCAAAAAAAGGGGTTCTTTTTTGTGTGGGGAGCCCCTTTCAAAAAAAAATTTAAAAAAAAAAAACCCCCCCTTATTCCGGGGTTTTCCCCCTGGTTTTTTTATTTTTTTTTTCCCACCTTACTAAACCTTTTTTTTCCCCCTGAAAATAAAGGGAAAAAAAAGTTTTTGAAATTTTAAGGGACCCGGGGGAAAAAAAAATTAAAATGGCCTAAAAGAGATGTATTTTTCAATTTTTCATGGGAAAATTTTTACCCCTTAGGGATAAGGGGGAAAAAGGGGGGGGGGGGGGGGGAAAAAAAAAAAAAAATTTTGAGGTAAAAAAAAAAAAACTAATTTCCCCCCAAAATTTTTTTTTAAAAAATTTAAAAAAAAAAAAAAAAAAAAAATTTTTTTTTAATTTTAAAAAAAAAAGGTAATTGGGGCCCCCTTTGAATTCCCAAAAGTGAACATTTAAAAAAAAAAAAAAAAAAAAAAAAGGGGCCCAATTAAATTTTTCTGGTAATCATAGATGGGGTAAAGTAGTTTTTTTTAAAAGGTTTTTGTTGCTTTTTTTTTTTTTTTTTTAACTATTTTTTTTATTTTTTAAAAGCAAAAAAAAAAATGGGGTTCCCGTAAAACTTCTTTTAAAAAAAAATCCCCTTTTTTGTTAAATTTTTTTTTAAAAAAACTGGGAAAGCCATTTTTTTTACCCCTTTTCTCTGCTTGTTTTTTCCCCCCTTTTTTTATTGGGGGAAATCATGGGATGAAAAGCAAAATTTTGAAAATTTTCTGCCTTTTTACGGAACCCAATTTTCTTTCAGGTTTTAAAAAAAAAAAACTCCATTTGGGGGTTTTTTTTTTGTATCATTAAAAAAATTTTTAAAAACCCCCAAAAAAATTTTTTTTTTTTTTTGCTCCCAAAAACCCCACTTTCCTGATCCCCAGTGGGCTCCCATTTTTGATTTTTTTCTCTTTAAATTGGATAAAGGTTAAAAAGGGGGGAAAAAAAAATAAAAACCCCCTATAAAATTTTTCAGAGGAAAAAAAAATTTTTGACCAAAAAAAATCAGTTTCAAAAAACTTTCTTCATTAAAGGATCTGTTCGGGTCTAAAAAAAAGTATTTTTTCCCTACGAATTTTACCTCTCTGTGAAAAAAAAAAACGTTTGCAGTTTTTTTTCAAATTATCCCTTGGGGGTTTTTTAAAAAAATCAAATGGGGGGGGGGGGAAAAATTTTTGCCGGGGTTGGAAAAATCAGGGGGACTTTTGGGGGCAATAGGGATTTTACTTTTGTTTTTTCAAGCTTAAAACGATTTTAATTTTTCCCAAAAAACCCCCTTTTTTAAATTTTTAAAAAAAAATCCCCTCAAATAGAAAAAAAAACCCAAAAAAAAAATTTTTTGGGGGAAGGTCTAAAAATAAAAAAAAAAAAGTGGGGAAAATTTTTTAAAAAAAAAGAATTGGATTTTAAAGGGTTTGAGGGAAAATTAAAAACCCCACCACCAACCAAACCCCCCCCCCCACACAAAAAAACCCGGGGCCCCCGGGCCCCACCCCCAAAGCCCCCACGCCCCAAAAAACCCAAAAGCACGGGGCCGCAAAAAGAAAACCCCCAAACCCCCCCCAAAACCCCACCCCAAAACAACCCCCCCAAAACCCCCCACCAAAACCCACCCCCAACCCAAACCCCACAAAAACCCCCAAACACAAACAACCAACCAAAACACAAACCCACAAACCAACCCCCACAAAACCAACAAAACCACCCCCAAAACCAAAAAAACAAAACCCCAAAAAATTTTTTCCCCCCCACACCACACAAAACCCCATTTTTTTCCCCTAATTAAATTTTACATTAATAAAAAATATTATTAAAAATTTTATATATAATTAAAATAATATTTATAATTTAAAATTTAAAAATTTATATAATTAATATAAAGATAAAATTTAAATTATTATTAATATATAATATTTTTAATTTTTAAAAATTAAAATAAAAATTTTGGAATTTAAAGGGTAAAAAGATTTAAAAAAAAAAAAAAAAAAACCCCAAAAACCCAAACCCCCACCCCCAACCACAAAACCCAAAAAACCCCCCCACCCCAACAAAAAAATTATTTAAATTAAAATAAATATAATGGGAAATTTTTTATAAAATTTAAATATATAAAATAAATTTTTAATTTAAAAATAAAAATTATTATAATATATTAAAAAAAAAATTATTATAAAAAAAAAAACACCCCCAACCCCCCACACCACAACCCCCCCCACAAACCCCACCCCACCCCAAAACCCCAACAACAACCCCCCCCACAACCCCAACACCCCCCCAAAATTAAAATTTTTTATAAAATTAATTTTAATTTTTAAAAATTAAATTATAATTTTTTTTAATTAAATATATAAATAAATTTTTAAAAAATTTATTTTTTAAAAAAAAAAAAACAAAATTTTATATAATTTTATAAAAAAAATATAATATTTATGAAAAAATTAATTATAAATTTTATAATTTTAAAATATTTAAAAATAATTATATTAATATAAAATTATAAATATAATAATTTTTATTATTATAATAAAAAATTTTATTAATAAAAAAGTATGGTTTAAAAACATTTATTTATATATAAATAATATAATTATATATTAATTTTTTTTATTATAATATTTTATAATTATTTTAAAAACCCCAAATTTTTATATATATTTAAAAATTTTAATATTTATATTATATTTTATTTAAATAATTTTTATATTTAAAAAATTTTTTTTTAAAAATTTAAAATTTTTCGTGTGTGTGGGGGGGTTGTTAAAAGTAGGGGAAATATAAAAAACATTTAAAAAATTTTAAATTTTATTTTTTTAAATTTTATATAAAATTATAATATTAAATTAATATTTTAATTTTAATAATAATTTAAATTTTAAAAATTTTTGGGGTTATTATAAAATAATTTTTTATAATTTTTATAATAAAAATTTAATATAAATATAATATATATTATATTATAATTATAATATTTTTTAAAAAAATTTTTTTTGGGGGGGTGTTTTTTGTTTTTTGGGGGGTTGTGTTGGGTTTTTGGGGGGGTGTGTGTGCCGTATTTATTATTGGGAAAACCCAATTAAAATTTTTTTAAATTATTAAAAATTTATTTTTTAAAAATTTAATATAATTATTATTATTATATATATAATTTAATTATATTTATTAATGGGTTTTTTTAATATAATTAAAAATTTTTTTTTAATTTTTATATTATTAATAATTATAAAATTTTAAAATATATATAAAATATTATATTATATATATTAATTAAGGTTAATTAAAAAAAAAATTATGTATTTAAACCAATGTATATATTATATTATTTTAAAATTTAATTATATTTTAAAAAATTATTTATTATAATTTTTTACAAATGTTTTTTTAAAAAAAAAAAACCCCCCCCCAAAATTTAATAATAAATTTATAAAATTATAATATATTAATAAATAATTATAAATTTAATAATTTTATTTATTGGTTGGGGGGGTTGTGGGGGTGTGTTTTGTGGGGGTTTTGTGGTTTGTGGGGTGTGGGTTGGGTTTTTTTAAAAAAAAAAAAACAATTTTATATTAATATTTTTCTATAAAATTTATATTTTATAATAAATAAATTTTAAAATATTTTATTTATAAATTAAAATTTTTAAAAATTTTAATATATTTTAAAAATATTATTATGGTTTTTGGGGGGGGGTGGGGGGTGTTTGGGGTTTTTGTTGGGTTTTTTTGGGTTTTGGGTTTTTTGGGGAAAACAAAAAATTAATTTTATATTAATTTTATTATATAATATTTATATTAATATAATAATTTAAATTTTATAAAATAAAATTTTTTTTTAAAAAAGGGTTTAAAAGGTTTCCTGTTTGAGCTCCCTGGTCCCCAACCCATGGATACTTAATTTTTTTTTTTTTTTTTATTTTTGCTTTTTTGGGAAAAGTGGGAAGTTTTTTTTCTGGGGGGGGGGTCCCAG
>NW_023651145.1:0-2500 GCF_015228065.2 Penaeus monodon
AAAATGTAAACACAGCATCGCAGAGTTTCAAATTATCCAAGGTCGCGGCAGTAATTATGCGGGTAACGAGTGGGGGGTCACAGTTGTCAAGTGTTTCGCCTGCTCATGTCGGAAATATATATGCTCTGAATTTTCTTTGATGTATGTATTTCTGACGAAGATTTACATGAAACCGGTCAAATACATCTCTTTTATTGCGAAGATATTGATTCTCATTCATACCTTTTCTACATATACCTGTATAGATATATGCATATATATGCATATATATATATATATATATATATATATTATATATATATATATATATATATATATATATATATATATATATATATATATATATATATATATTATAAATGAATAAATATTTATACGTATATATATATATATATATATATATTATATATATATATATATATATATATATATATATATATATATATATATATATATATATATATATATATATGTATATATATGACGCTAATGATTCGTCCGATAACTGTAAATAATGAATCAGTCACGATGTTTGCGTGTGTGTGTGTGTGTGTGTGTGTGTGTGTGTGTGTGTGTGTGTGTGTGTGTGTGTGTGTGTGTGTGTGTGTGTGTGTGTGTGTGTGTGTGTGTGTGTGTGTGTGTGTGTGAGTGTATTCTCTTAAATTCGTCAGCAAGATTCTGGATGTAACCGTAGTTGTTGTTCAGTTACCTGAATAATGGGGCAACAAAGTAGAACCATTTTTCAGTCCCTATTTCTTTCCCCCTGTTGGCTTATCACACAGAAGGGTCACTATAGGACTTTCCCCTTTTAGTGTCATCGATATGGGGAAGGTCGTGACTCCTTTTATCATTCATCACTCGTGTAGATAAATATTTCCCCTCCGCTGTCACCGCTCGTGCGTTCTTAATGAATGGGTTTTCCTTATTTTACTGTATACCTTCACACCCAATCTCTCTCCCTTAACAGCTATTACCTTTAATAGCATTAATCAAAATGGGGTTATCTAAAACAATTTGAAAGTGACAAAATCTCCAACATATCTGCCCTCTTCAGTGATTTTTTTATGAATATGTTCACATTCATTTTGAGTTGTACAGATCTCTGTAAAAGTCTTCCACTATTCTTATGATTTCACTCTTATTATATGTCAGTTCTCCGTCTGGTTTCTTTATTGCATACAAGTGATTTCTCCCTATTCCGAGTCTCCTTTTAGCTGTTTCCATGCTGGCACCCGAGATCACTGTTTCATTTATTATTTGAGTATTGAATTTCTTTACATCTCTCTCTTTTTTTTTTTTTTAGTTCAGCTAATTCTGTTTTGTCCCTGTTTGACAATATTTTCATGACCCTAAACGTTTTTGCATAAACTCTTTAGTTTCTGCCGAGTACTTGCTGGAGCTTTGCTTGACGTTCTTTCTGCCTACTTCCTTTTATTATGTCACTGAACTGTTTGTTGATTTGGTCAATGTTGAGAGCTTCGTAGCTGAGAAGTGAATATCTGTTTTGAATGTTAAGGTTAAATTCTGGTCGATTTGGTCTTCAAGTTAGCTAAAATTGGCTGCGGTTTTTTATATGATTTTGTGGCCTCTAACCATTCTATGGTCACTGCCAATATTTACTTTGTTAATAACTTTGACATTTTTTTTTACTATATCGCGCCTATTTAAAATTATGAAATAAATTTCGTTTTGATGTCCAATGTCGACTTTCATATCCACTTCCGATATAGTCTTTTTTCGAAGAATGTCTTCATGATATTGAGTGATCGAGCCTCCGCAAAATTGACTAGCATTTGTCCCCTCTCATTCCTAATGCCTATTCCGTGATTCTCTGCTATGGTTTTTCTGTCTTTTTATTTTCTCTGTCTTTCTATTTTATGGTATTAAAATCTCCCATAATTTTAGTGAAATGGGTTTTTACTCTCTCTCTGGCTAAATGAACATCTTCATAGAAGCTCACTATTTCTTAATCACTGTGGCTGTAGGTTGGAGCATAGACTTGAACAATCTTTAAGTTGTACCTATTGTTTAGTTTTATTGTTACTGAAGCCACTCTTTCGCTTATACTATAGGATTCCACGAAATTCTTTTCTAAACGTTTGTGAATTAAGAAACCTAGACCTTATTCCTGCTTGTAACCCTGGGTTTACCTCTCCAATATGTGGGTTGTGATAATGAAATGAGTTGTGAGAGCCATATTGTGATGCCGTTATATACAGTTATGATAATAGTATTATCGTACCTATATTGTGATAATTATGGGATCATATTACATATACTTCGCTTTGAGTGGTATATTATGTCATGTGAAACATAGAAGATTATGTTTTAGTTTATATTGCTGTGTAGCATATCACCTATGTAAAAGAGTGAGATTCAATATTTTATTTTGTCTCTGTAGTCACACGTCTGGTAGTAGCACTCTTGGGCAGAGCATAAAGACCATGAAGAACTCCCTTTTATTTTTGTCAGAGCTGATCTCCAATGAACCTACTTCTTC
>NW_023651145.1:7500-10000 GCF_015228065.2 Penaeus monodon
AATGAAATGGCTACAGGATCTCGGCAACGACCATAAGGCCCTTATATATATCATCATCATCATCAAGGGGATAACGCCGATGGAGGCGCATGGCCGCAACCACCCTTCGCTTCCAGCCACGAGGATCCATCGAGGCGAGTCTCCAGGCAGGCCCACTTCCCATCTCTAATTCCTCGTGACAGGTCTCGTCGAGCTACCCAAGCCATGATCGAGCCACGAGCTAGGTGGCCATATAGCCTGAGTTGGCGATCCCGGATTATGCAAGTAACAGGTCCCATGCCTGTCTGACGGTGTAACCGTCAGTTGGACACGTGGTCCTGCCAACTGTACCCCATGATCTGGCGAAGGGACTTGTTACAAAAGGCATCAAGAGGAGACTCCAAGACACTGGATAGCGTCCAGGTTTCGCTTCCATAGAGCAAAACTAGCAGTATCAAGGCCTTGAAGACACAGCTTGGTCCTTCTGCATAGGTACCAACATCTCCAAATGCTATTGTTGATCGAGTTCATGGCTCCTGTTGCCAGACCAATCCGTCTTTTGACTTCTTGGTCTGACAGCCCAGATATATGGACTATGCTACCAAGGTATGTAAAACTCTTTGTAACTTCAACGTCCTCACCGCAAGCATGGATCGACTGAATGGGTTCCCCTAACAGGCCCCCAAAGTCCTGAATCTTGGTCTTGGTCCAGGAGACCTCTAGGCCTATGGGCTTTGCCTCATTGCTAAATGCATCAAGAACCGCCAGCAGTGACTCCAAGGACTCAGATAGGATAGCATCATCATCGGCAAAGTCAAGGTCTGAGACCTTGATATTGCCTAGTGTTGCTCGACACTGACTTTGGCTAGTAGCTCTGCCCATTATCCAGTCCATGCAGGTACTGAAAAGTGTTGGTGCAAGGACACAGCCTTGCCTCACCCCTGAATTAACAGGGAAGAAGTTTGACAAACCCTCCTACACTTTACAGCACTTTCAGTATCAGTATAAAGGCTTGCTATTAGGCCAATAATCTGTGTCGAAATTCCCCTGAGTCTCAGGATCTCCCATAGCAATTCCCAATGCATCGAGTCAAATGCCTTCTTGAGGTAGATGTAGGTTGCAAACAACCCACGACCAAACTCACGACAGCATTTCACAGTTACTCGAAGCGCTAGTATACGGTCTGCTGTGGACTTGCTAGGAGTAAATCCAGACTGCTCCAGTTTCTGGTGCCTCAGTAGGTGGTTGCGGATCCGTTTTAGAAGAATGTGGGCGAGAACTTAGACTGGTATGCTGAGCAGTGTAATGCCACGGTAGTTGCTACAATCCCAACGATTCCCTTTCCCCTTCCAGAGAGGGATGACCATGCCCCTCAGCAGGTCAGGGGGAATGGTACCAGACTGCCAGATGGCAGTCAGGACTGTATGCAGGCCCCGAGCCATAGGTTCATCCCCAGCTTTTAGCAGTTCAGCAGGGATATCACATATGGCTGCAGTTTTCCCACTCTTCAGCTTGGAAATCGCCATCCTAACCTTTGTTAGGGTAGGAGGTTCCTCGCTGACGGGTGGGTCCGGCACAGGTATTGTGACATTGCTTGCATCCAAACTAACTGTTGGAGGGTCTACCTGGTACAACTGTTCAAAATACTCAGCCCAACGTTCATGAACCCCAACATGATTTGAGATGATCCGTCCATCTGCTGATCGGACTGCAGTCATCTGTGAGGAGGGCTTAGAGTTCAGCTCTCTCAGTTCTTGGTAGGTAGGGCGGAGGTCATTTACCAAGAAATGGCCTTCAACCTCCTCAGCAAGATTCCTGATGAACTGTTCCTTGTCCCTTCTCAGCAGTGTCTGAGTCCTATGCACCATGGAGCGACGTAAGACTTGATTACCATTCAGCCGAGCCATGTGACACACTTCAGTGGCTTTAATGTCTCCGGGGAGAATTCTATTGTATATATATATATATATATATATATATATATATATATATATATATATATATATATATATATATATATATATATATATTGTATACGTATACACTCACATGTATATGCATATATATATATATATATATATATATATATATATATATATATATATATATATATATATATATATATATATATATATATATATATATATAACATGTTTATATGTATATGTATATGTATATGTATATATATATATATATATATATATATATATATATATATATATATATATATATATATATATATGGGCCTTGCCAGCCCTCCTCCCCCGAGATGCCTCTCCGGCAACTGCACAAATGAATGGATATGCTGGGAGGAGGGGTGCTGTCCCTCCCACGCAGCAAGCAAGGCGGGCTGTGGGTCCCGCTGGGAGGGCAAATGTCGGGGCACAGGATGGGAATGAGAGTTACTTGTCCCACCTGCGCCCTGGCAGGTGCCAACCCACCATGAAGCTTGTGGGGCAAAGCCCTCAGGAACCCCACAGGTGGATGGGGGGCCCCACAGCCCACTGACCCCCTTTATTTG
>NW_023651145.1:17500-27500 GCF_015228065.2 Penaeus monodon
ACGTCCATGTATGGTTTTAGTTATGGGTATGTTCAGCTGAGATAAGTGTTTACATGTTACTTGTATCCATGGATTTGAGTATGATTCGATGCAAAGTTAGCTCCTCTGTTCTGTTTTAGTGTTTTTCGGAACTCTGTACAATGGAGGGGTTCTCAAATTGATTTGACACCAAATGTGGTATTTATATAAAATATTCTTTCGTAAACAGAGGGTAAGTTTAGTTCGTTCTCATATTCACAATTCTTGTTGTTCTAGTGCACCAAGAATGATCCTCATGGCTTCATTTTGTATATGTTCTAAACTAATCAACTCTGTTTCCCTTGAACAACACTAGGTGCAATGCATGATAATCTATGACTGACCGTATGTATTGACAAGTAAAGTCTTGCAATATTGACATTGATACCATGGTCTTTGCCGACATGTGTCCTAAGTGGCTTCAGCCGCTCCCACAGCCTTTCTTCAGGTTTCTGATGAACTCTGCATCATTGACAATCACCCCAATGTATTTGTATTGATGGCAAGATCTAGCTCAGTGTCATTTATATGAAACCTTGGCAGAGGGATTGTCTTTGGGTTAAGAGCCTTGATTTTTTCAGTCGAGATCCACCCCGGTGCATGGGAGGCCTGGGGCCTCTTTTTCTTCGAGAGTTTTCGTGAACGGATCCATGTGTTATAGTAGTCAGTGACAACTTTGATTAAATCCTGAGAAAAATTTTCAACAGTTGTTATTTCATAGGTGTTATACCAGTTATAGACCCGTGCCTTGAAGTGATGCTCCAGGCCCGGTGGGATAATTATTCTGAGCCTAGGTGATTTAGGGGCTGAGTCGCTGTCTACAATATAGTCTGTTCGGATTGCAAAGTGGTCACTAACTAACTCTCGTACCAGTGAAGTACAGACATTACCATGAACTAAATTTTTGCCAAATACGTAGTCTAACCTGCCACCTCCCAAATGAGTCTCTGCTTCTGTGTCATATACTGTCAGTGATCTACTATTGATGAAATGCTTGAATTCTTCCCCATTACTATTACGCTGGTTGTCTCCAAAGTGTGGATGCCTTGCATTGAAGTCGCCCATGCATAACGTGCCTTGGTTGTGAAATTTGGGGAGAAAACTAGCCAGAAATTTAGAGTATCTGGCATATACATTATACAGAGAAAATACCCAGAGGCAGTCTGGATTTTTAGATGATGAAATTGAACATCAGTGTTCTCGGATTTTTTAACTAATTTATGTGGCAGTGTTACCTTCACATATGTCAACAATCCAGTCATGGCTGTATTCACATACGAATAATACCCCTTAAGTGCAGGTGCTATTTTCATCTTAGCAGCGGCAGCAAAAGGTTTTTGCACGCATATAACATCAATATTATATTTAAGGATGTAAAATTCTAGATCATTTAGCCTAGGCTTAATGCTACGCATATTCCATGATATGAATTTGATTGTGCGTTTATCCAATTGTGAATATTGTTTTAGTAGGCAACCTGTACTTCATCTGTTATATCCTCTAATATTACGAATTATAGATTCACATAAGAAACATATAACTGTATGATTATGGATTTCATTACAGATGGTAGTCGTGGACTGAAATTTACTTTTAACCATTTCAAACATTTGGTCTTAGCTTTGTTCCACTTCTCAGCACAGTCCCTTCCGTTGTTGTGTCAGATGCACCTGAGGGGCTGGTTGCGTCACTGGACTCGACGTCACAGGGATCCTGATTTTGTTCGTGGCTGCTGTCAGCACTGACACGCCCACTCTGGTTATCAACACTGGCGGTCTGACGTCGATTCTCCTTGCTCGTTCTTTTATCACTAATGGTAGCACTAGTATCACGACAATGACAGTCACTTTTTTTTTCCATTTCCTGCCTCAGCGACTTTATTTCATTAATTAAGTTATTGTTTTGAGCTTTCAGAGCTTTCATTTCCTTTAGAAGTTCAAGCACATTTACATCGCCTTGGTCAGCTGGCGTGACGTCACTTCTGCCACATGGTTGTGCGGGGGATTCCCCGCCAGTCCTGCGGTCATCCCTGCCTGAGGGTGAGGGACGGTTGCCTCGGCTATCGCCTGGGGAGGGAGGGGAGGCGTTGTCTTCAATTCAGAGAGTATGTCAGCTTTGCGGCCCGAGATACCCTTGTTCAGCTTCTCCTCCAGCTGCGTAACCTTGTCGCGTAGTTCGGTGGCCTCTTCACCCCCACTCGCCGGCAGCCGCGGGAAATCTCTGCGGCTGGTGACGTCACACAGGGCACGGTCGGGCGCTTCCCGGCACGCTGGTCGCGGGTTGGGTTGGGAGGGCCGCGCTGGTCACTCGCGGTCGGTGCTGGTACCACAGGGGGTGGAGGGGGAGGGGACAGGGCAGGGAGGGCCGTGCACCCCCAGTGCCAGGCAGTCACACCTGTCATCCCACACCTGAAGCATGATGGGGCAAAGACTGGTGCATCTGCAGTACTCTCTCCTTCTGCAGTACTGCGAGGGCACTCCTTGGCAGTATGTTGGTCGCCACATGCTGCACAGCGAGCCTTGCCCTTGCAATACTTAGATAAATGGCCACTTCCCATGCAGTTATAGCAGATCACAGGGGATGCCCTCCACAGCCGCACGTGGCTGGCGGGCATGTATTTTCCGAAGAAATGGTTTATACATGGAGGTGGATGCTCTCCTTTCCATATTATGCGGATGCGGTTTAGTGGTTGCCTAGGCCGGGCCATAAGTGAAAGGCCCGGGCGAAGCCAGAACTTCGCAAATCTCAAGCAAGCAAGTAGTGGTTGCCTATCCTTGTGCACTCCTATGGCCTTGTGAACTCCGTCAAGTGCATACGCATTTTTAAGATCGAGATCCTGTTGTCATGTGTCACAAGGTATTCGTCATATTTTTCTCGTTTTTGTGGTTCACCACATAGTTTGAAGGTAATACCTCCAATTGATCCTTTAATAAGGTCGTCAATGTATTTCTGCTGCGAGCGAGCGACATACACATACGGTAAGGAGAGAGTGTCTCCTCGCACAAGGTCGAGGGGGGTGCCCCCCAGGGCCGGAGGGTCGTTGCCGAGGTCCTGCAGCCATTTCATTTTTTTCGATTTCGTTGTGCCTTCAGGGAAGGCGAGGCGGACGTCATTCTTCTTTGGTGCCAGTGGTGTCTTACTGGCATTGTCGGGCTTTCTTTTTTTCTTTGCTTTCGACTTCACTAATGTGAAGCCGTTACTTCCTCCTTCAGCGTCGCCCATCAGGGCAATGGATTCAGTAGGACTATCCACTGAACTACAGGATGAAGCGCATTCTTCAGCCGCGGGAGGGGTGGGATAGTTATCCACCGCGTCCTCCCCCTCAGTATTTACATTGCGGTTTCCCCCCATCGTGGGGGTGACCGCAGCGCCTTGCCCACCCGGCTCGCCCGCCTCGTGACAGGTGATATATAGTGCTCGGGACAACGGGGCACTCAACTCTAACGGTTACCACAGCAGTACTTGGCACTCGGTATAGGAAATATTTCAAATTCTCGTACAAGCATAACTATTGTCACATCACTATTGTCATGTCACTGACTTACGGATTGTATGAGCACCAAATATTCATGAACTCCTTGTACAACTTTCTTGTATATGACACAAGAGGTTCGTGTGTAAGGGAAGAGGGCACCGGAGCACGGGCAGCACACGATCTCTCCGTATGAGGTCAAGGTGTGTACTGTGATTCCCGTAGACTTTTCGAAAATTGGCTCGTCGGTCCGTAGACTTTCAGATGACGATTATTTTGTGCTTGTTTAATTCGTTCGTCGGACAAAGTTTGGCTTGGGTTTTCGAAAAATCGACTTTTTAACGTTTCAGAAATCACTTTCTTCAATTTCTGCAGGTTCCTATTGACATCCAGTGCCATCCATTATCACCCCCCCCCTCAACCCAAGGTTCCCCACGCATCCCCCAAGATCGTTGGGTAGAGGAAAGATATAAAAAAAATCAGATTTTGGAACTTAGTCTCTGGAGGGTGCGTCGGTCTCGGTAACAGTTACCCTTTCCTTTATCCAAACCCTTATTTCTACGTCTCTACTACCCTAACTGAACCCTTAACCCTTAATCCTGACCTTATCCCTGGCCAACGGGAATTTGTATGATCCTGGAGGAGCAGATGGATCGCCCGACACTTACATTCATTTACTTTATATTATTTTATATATACGCATCTCTTGTTATATAGCCGTAAATTATGTACACATGTATAGTTCAGTTTAGAATAAGGCTATATACTTTGTTTACTTATTGATGTCATGATACCGAACTGCCGCTTGGTTTTACATTTTTTGATTTTCTTGTTGTATCAGAATTTTGATGTTTTATGTGAGTTCTGTTTTTGAGTTTAAAATTTTAGTCGTTCTCTTTTTAGTGATACAAGGTCAATTTTCTTTCTTTCTTTCTTTTAGTTAATAATTATAAGTTTCGTGTTGATGTTCACATTGTCTCGCCTCTCGTCTATATAAGGGGGCCATTATGAGTAAATAAACTGTGTCAACTCGAACGTGTATTTGTGTGCTACTCCCCATGGATCCTACAGTGATTTGCCGACGAAATGGAGCGAGAAAGGCTGTATCTGCACCTTATTCTTGCATGCCAACAGGGCCCACCTATCCTGGCACTTATGCCTTTTATTCCGCCTCACGGGGCATCGCCACTATGGCGGTGTGATAAAAGGGCTCCGCCCACAGACACCTTACAGGTATCAACATTTTTGGTGGCGGCGGTGTGGATGTCTGCAGGAGATGAGCATGTTTGCTCTTTAAATCAGTACAGGTGCTTGCCCAGCCTTAGTGTTGTATATGAAACCAGTTCTCACTATATTGAGTTTTTGTGTATAATTCTGTGTATTACTGTACATTTGCAATTACTGTGGCAGATATCTGAGCGTTTTCTAAATGTCTGATAGTTTATGCTCAGTTAGATCTTTGTGGGTTGATATAATTAGGGACACTGTTTTACTGTTCCTTTCATTTTATAGAACTAGGATTTTATGTGACCTGCTGTGAACTCGATATGTTTCCTTTTGTCCCTCTTGGCCGATTTGGTTGACTTTTTATCGGCTGTCAGTTTACTTTTATTTATTGCCTTTTAGTACTTATTACTAGCTTTGCTTGAGCTACTTTCACTTTGCTCTTTTTTTGCTGTTGGCTTGTTTTATTGCGTTTTAGGTCTTTGATTTTCGATTGATCACGTTTGTTTTGGAATTCCTTTTTTCGTTCCTAGCCAGCAGTCGTTTTACTTTCCGTTTATTTTTACTCTTCTCGATTTTTTTCGTCGTCTCGTGTTTTTCTCTTAGCTGGTGATTTTACTGTCGTCTCGTGTTGCTGATGACTTTTACTATGCCCTTGTGTGTTCTTCTGTATGATTTTCACTCTACTGACCGGGGTCTTTAATCTTACCTTCACCATGTGTATAAGTCCTCGTCGATGTTGCTGGTCTATGTAATAAGTTAGGACCACTTACTTCCATTGATGCTGCATCCTCTGCTGCTTGTGTATATACTTTTGGAGAGTGACCACATATACACTCCCGTACACGCATACACATACACCCGCACACACACACACCCATACACTCCCGTGCACACACACACACACACACTCTCATAAACCCCCACACACCCATACTCATACACACACAAACCCAGATACACCCATATGCACGTTACACTACATGACTCTGTCTTAAGCAACTTATGTTGTAATTTAAACAGGTGTATATACTCAAGACGTGTATGTGAATGTATCGAGTGCATAATGTTGGTATTCTACTGAAGTTCTGTGTTAAAAATGGTGAAGAGCACACGTGCCAAAAAGCAGAAAACATCGGTGCAATCAGTGAGCCAACCCAGCTCTCCCAATCTAGTGCAACACTGAATACCTTGCTGTGATAGCCAGGGCTCTAATCCTGAGGTATCTCAAGTAGTGAGGGTCATAGAGGCAGAGATGACAGTTATGGAGCAGTTGTATGAGTCGATAGTCTGATCACTACAAGAACGGACCAGATCCAAAATGACGCTGTAAAGTTACTACAGAGGACTGCTGACGAATTGTCAAAGAGAATCTCTAATGCTGAGCAGAGGTATAGAGGCAGAGGTTAATCGACAGGGGAAGCTAGTGAACTGAGGTCAGATGAGAATCCTACTAGGCAGGAAAGCATTGTTCCACAGGAAGTTATAAGGGAGAGCAAAAATGACAGAGTTGGCTCTAACAACGAAAGGCCCGCAGGCAACTTGCAAGCAAATGAGGCGGTAATTGCTAGTATACAAAGGCAGCTCGCCGGATTAGAGGGAGAGCTACGGAGGAGAGAGCTTGGCAGGCGTGCTGAGCAGCTGGCAAGTCCTGCAATGTCAGAGCAAGGCCATAGTCTTACAAGCGTGAACCCACTGTCACCCTGATCAAAAGTTTCGTAAATTATGAACAGGGAAATAGTTCCTCGTTTTAAAGGGGAAGCCCCTGATTCTGAGCCCCTCAGAAAGAATCAGGGCAGTAGAGAACATTGTGAGGCCCCGACCAGTGATTTGCTTATTCGCTCAGCTCGTGCTAGTTGCAGGGGAAGAGCTGAAGCCATCATAAACTCTGAGTCATTTCAAACAAAAACTCAGACGGAAATTTATGGGAATGTATTCTGAAGCAGATTTTTTAAAGGTCTTATATGATCAGACCATGGAGGAAAACCAAGCACCGATGGACTACTTTCTGCCAGATAGAAGGCTTTGTATATCAAGGGTGCTGTGATTATCGTGAGGCAACAGGGGAACCCTCTGAGCTGATCCGAAGAGTTTTTTTTTTTTATCTGGCATCCCATTTTGATGAGAGACTTTTAAAGGAAAGTTGTAGTGCCATGCAACTGGCTGAAGACAGAGCAGAGGTTGTGGAACAAGTCACCCAATCCAGAAGTCTGGTGTGAGTATCACTGTAGCTCGGGCATAACATCAGGCAATAGATAGCCCTAGGCAATGCTCAAGGGCCTTGACACTTCCAAGGCACAATATGCTACCGGTATCGGATACAATGGCCAGGGTTTGTTTGTTTCCACCAGGCCAGGGTGGCAGAGTCCGAGCCCCTCTGGCATCAGGAATCAATGGGACAATGGTCATGAGAGTCGCTACACAATGCATCGGACCCAGGTATCAGCAGTGAGTGCACAAGGGTGCAGGGGCAACCTATCGTGAACTCAATATTAATGGTCACACACTATTGTTCTGGACACAGGTAGTGAAGCAACCCTTATTAAGTCTTATCCCTGCAAAGAATAGATCCTACAGGAACTGCATTACCAAAAGCACTAAAATGATACAAGGGGTGACAGGTTCCCCACATTATACTGAAATTAAAGTGCACATCCCTTCATCCTAGGGGACAATCAGGTGCTCCAACATGGTATCTAATTACCAGTTTGTTTGTTCCTGGCGATATGCTTATTGGAATGGATCTACTGAGAAGAGTTAACTTTTCATTGGCTGCTGAAGCAGACTCCTCACATGGAACTCTTAGGTTGGGGAGCCAAAAGTTCTCCATGGTATATACAGACACAGGTTCGTTTCATTTTTCTGTACTGCATGCCCACAGGACACCTGAATACAACCAAGGAATGGATCTACTGAGGAGAGTTGACTTTTAATTGGCTGCTGAAGCAGACTCCTCACATGGAACTCTTAGCTTGGGGAGCCAACAGTTCTCTGGTATATACAGACACAGGTTCGCTTCACATTTTTGAATTGTATGCCCACAGGATACCTGAATTCAACCAAGCTCTAGTACATCTCAGAAAGATGGAGATTCCTCGCTTTCTAAAAGCTTGTATAGCTCGAGAGGGTCCAGCAAATGGGGACAGTGTAGTGAACCCCATTATCACAGACAGACTCTCCATCCCTCATCTAGTTACAAGTGCATGCAACTGCAAATGTAGCATTTGGGTTGTGAGCACAGCTACCAAATCTGTTACCTTAGGTCATGGGATGTGATTAGGCATAGTTTCCAAGGTAAATAAACTGTATTCCCGGCCATGTGATCGTCAGGAGGAGGCTGCTGCTGGGGCACATCAGACCAGGTCCTCTGAGAGGTAATAGAAAGCAGGGCAAAGTGGATGTGGCTATTGGGATGAGTAGACCCCCACCAGCATTATGCCCTTAGGCTGTCAAGACAAGGCTGAAGTGAGAGCTCTAAGAACCAGAGCCTTGGGTAGAAAAAGAAGCCAAATGCAAGGGATTTTTTTTACGGTAGGCAGGGCAGTGGATGTAGCTGATGGGATGTGTAGACCCTCCGCTAACGGTAAGCTCATCAAAAATTATGGTAATGCTGAAGCAAGAGCTGCTAGTGTTGTTGCTGCCAAGGATGAACAGATTCCTGTCGGGCCAGAGCACTGGACAGATGGGGCAGTCATTAGTGAGGAAGGGATGAGGGATCTGATGGTGAAGACAACTTTCTGTGGGATGGCTATGGGATGAGACTCACTGATTGTGATATGCTTTATGATGATGTTGACATTGAAGGAGTGGTGTTACCCCCTTCTGTGGCACTTGCTGCTTGTGATGCCGCTGGAGCCCCGTCAATCAGGGAAACAACCCAGCCAGATCTGATGCATCTGGAAGAGGAGAATAAAAGTAGTCCTAGAGGTTATGGGACGTTACAGCGAACTTTTTGATGGGGGTGAAGATGCAGTTGAACTTGTACCAGATACAGGAGAGTCCAAACCGTCAATGCACCCATCAATGGAAACTACCCCACTCTGCTCGGAAAACAATCAGAGAACAGTGCAATAAGATGCTTAGCACTGGAGTAATAGAACCTTCCACAAGCCCTTGGTTAAGTCCAGTGGTTTTAGTTAAAAAGAAAGATAGTAGTGTCAGGTTTTGCATGGATTACAGATGTGGTTACCAAAGGGGGCTCCTACCCTTTACCATGCATTGAGGAACTGCTAGATGAGCTCGGTCCTATGAACATTTTTACCACACTGGACGCTCGTGCAGCATATTGGGCAGTTGACGTAGAACCCATCAGACCGACCAAAGACAGCCTTTTCTGATGGGTATAGATTGTTCCAGTTTGTACGCCTTTCATTCGGCCTTTCCACTGCGCCTACCACATTTCAAAGAACTATAAATGTGCTACCTGGATGATATAATCTATTCCCGAGTATTGCACAGCATCTCATTGACTTAGATGAGACTTTGGGCCTGTTGAAAGCAGCTGAACTAAAGCTTTATATGGAAAAATGCACTTTTGCTGCCACGACAATTAACTTTTTGGACTTCATCTCACCTAATAAAGGGACTGTGCTCGCCATCTCAAAACTCCAACACAACGTACAGTTCATGAGGTCAGACGTTTTCTTGGTGCCAGTGGATTCTTCTGAAAGCATATATGAGGCTATGCCACTATTACATCTTCACTCCACCTCCTACTGAAAAAGGATCAGAAATGGCAATGGGGCCCTGAACAGCAAGCTGCTTTTCATGAGTTGAAAGAAGTCTGATGATTGCTCCTGTCCTTAGGCAGCCCGACTTTAGTAAGGAATTCGATCCTCACACTGATGCTTTGGGGATAGCAATTTTTGGGGTTGTCTCATGCAGCAAGATGGCAATCAAGCACCCATGCTATTGCCCATTATAGTCGCAGATTGAGATCCTCAGAGACTAGGTATCCAACCATAGAAGCGCTTGCAGTTGTTGAGGTCTTTGACCCATAATTGTATGGTAGAAGGTAGTGTACATCGATCACAGGCTTTTGGTGCATGTTTTCACGTACAAAACAAAATCCCCAAGAATGACCTGGTACACCCATGGTCTATCATTTTACAATTTTTCTGTCAGGTATAAGGAGGGCCCAACGAATCATGTCCCTGATATGTTATCTTGCCAGGTGGCCAGACTAGTGATAGCTGATAGCTCTCCTTAAAACATCGCAAAGGAATAGGAGAAAGATCCCCAGCTATCAGATTACGATATTATCTGAAAGATTGTAAAGTACCCAAG
>NW_023651145.1:32500-37500 GCF_015228065.2 Penaeus monodon
ATATATATTGTGGTGTTGTGGGGTGTGTGTGTGTGTGTGTGTGTGTGTGTGTGTGTGTGTGTGTGTGGTACGTGTGTGTGTGTGTGTCTTATATATTATATATATATTTATATATATATATATATATTATATATTAAAAATATCTGTGTATGTGTTTTGTGTGTGTTTTGTATGTTGGTTTGTGTGTGTGTGTGTGCGCGCCTTGTGTGTATTGTGTTTGTGTTTGTGTGGTGTTATGTTATATATCATAGTAGTTTTAATGTCTTTGGGGCAAGTAGATCTTTGTTGCCACTCCTTTAGTGGTCGTCTGGTCATCCGGGTTTTTACAAAGATGACCTACGTCCTGTCAGGGGGGGTTTTTAAATTTTTTTGAAAGCTTGTTTCATTATTTTTTCTTTTTTATATAACACCTTAGGACATCTTACTTTGTTTTCGAAATTTTTAAAATTTTTTCCATCGGGGTGTAAAACCTCGTTATCATTACCCATGTATGGTAATAGGTAATGTGTACGGAGCTTTATAGGGTTTGATCCCTGGTCAGAAAGGGGTGTTTTAAAATGTATACATTATGAATTATAATAAAAATATATATATATATATTTTATATATATATATATTATAATAATATTATATATTATACATACATGCATACGACATACAAAATAATACATTATAAAAATAGATAATAAATAGATAGATGAAATACACACACCTAAAATATTTTTTTTTCTTACCCTCCCTTACTTCCTTTCCACTCTGTTCTTTTTCTTTCTTTTCCCCTTTGGGGTTTTTTTTTTTCCTTTCATTTTTATTCTCTTTTTTCTTTTTTCACTCCCTGTCACCATTTTTCTTCTTTTTTTCTGTCTCTCTTCCCTTTTTTCTTCATGTGTACATCGTGTTTAAAAGGGCAGGGAAAATATTTTTGCTCGTTATTTGTGACTTTTTAGGTAATCTTCTTTCCTCTCCGATTTTAGCCTGCGGAGGTGGGAGGAAAGTACCTACATTGTGTGATTATCACTGCAGGTAAGGGGTGTGGGGGAGTGGGTTTCAGCGACGATATGATCACGGGTTTTCAAAATGTTATGTTATGTCATCCAAAATTTTGGGAAAAGATACCTCTATCAAGAATAAAACACAACACAACACACACAACCCCACACACACACACCCAAACCCCCACAACCACACACACACCACACCCCACACCCAAATATAATAAATATATATATATATTTTTATATTTATATTATTTTAATACAAATACATACATACACCACACACACACACACACACACACCACACAACACACACACAACACACAACACACACACACACACCACACACACAACACATATATAATTAAAATTATTATTTAAAATCATATATATATTAATATATTTATATATAATATATATATATATAATTTAATTTTGTGTATTTTACATGCACCCCACACACCAACCACACACACACCACAACACACACACACACACACACACACAAACACACACACAACCACACACATTATATATAATATTATATGTTTATATATAAATAATATATATATATATATATAATTTTATATTCATATCATATTATTACATAAAACACCGGGCGGAAGGCAATGGCGGCCAACCCCTCTAAATTGCTAAAAAAAATCATGAAAACCCATATCGTCAAGGCCGCGGGGGCCGAAGGTTAGAGCGTCGGGCTCAAACTGTCAGACGCAATCTGAATTCGAGGGTTCGATCACCGACCGCCGCGTTTGTTCCCCCTTTGGGGAAGGAAATTTACCTTGATTGCCTACCTACCCCTAGGGGGCCAAGCAGCCCAATCAAGTGCTGGGCCCAAGCCCGTAAATGAGAGAATGATTACCTAAAAAGGGCCACCGGCACTCCCCTGGAAAGGAAAGGGACCCTACCACGTACTCATTCCCCAAAAGCATACAACTGAAACTCAATTAATATCATGCTGTGACCCCGGGGGCTCGCATGAACCTACCGTTAAAAGAAGAAGATATTACATATATATATATATTATAATTATTAAAATATAATATATATATATATATATTTTATTTACATATATAATATATTTATAATATTATATTAAAAAATATATATTAAAATATTGTTGTGGTGTGTGTGTGTGTGTGTGTGTGGTGTGTGTGTGTGTGTGTGTGTGTGTGTTGTGTTTGTATGTGTGTGCTCACAGCATTCTTTGAATTTTCTATACTCCTAATGTTTAAAATACAAAATTTATTAAAATGAAAAAAAGAGGGAAAAAAAAAATATTAAAATTTGACGGCCCCAAATTCATAGTTTAAAATGTACTGTAATAGCTTCAAAAACGTAAATTGTTTCTCTTTATTTTGGTTCCCTTAAAAGGAGCCAGAATACCCTTTTTGTTTAAATTTAATTATTTCATTTACTTTGGGAATAGTAAAATCAAAAATTTGCAGTAATTTTAGGGATACTCAGTCTACATCGGTCTATCTTATATCTAAAAATCTATCTATATCTATCTACTTCTATTTTTTCTATCTATATGGGCCCAAAAACCCACATACACACACACACCCCAAACACACACACACACACAACACACACACAAAAACACACACACACACCAAAACACACCCCACACCACAAACCCCACACCCACACACACACACACAAACCCCACACACAAACACACAACAAAAACACACAAACCCCACCACACACACCACACACACACACACACACACACACCACAACCACCACACACACCACACATATATATATTAACAACCACACATATAAAATATATATATTATATATTATTATATATATATATATAAATTTAATTTTTATATGTAACACACACCTTATATCTACATTTAATTATATATATATATATATATTATAGTAATATTTATATAAATATTATACAAACAATATATATATATATATATATTATATATATATATATTATATATAATATATATAACATATAAATATAAAAAATTATATATTTATATATAATTAACATATATAATGTATAATATATATTATAATAATTAAAATATATTTATATATAATATATAAAATAACACACAAAAACACACACCACACACATAAAAACACACACCACATAACCCTACATATATGTATATAATTTTATATATATATATAATATATATATAATTATAAAATTTTATTATATATATAAAATATATAATTTTAATATACAATATACATATATCAAAGTACCTATATATTTATATATAATATATTATATATATATATATATAATATATGTATATATAATTTTTTCTATTATATATATAATATATATATATATAATAATTATTTATATTAATATGTATATATATATATATATATATATATATATATAATAATATATATATAATTTGTGGTTGTGGTGTGTGGGTTTTTGTGTGTGTGTGTGTGTGTGTGTGGTATAGGGATATTATATATAATATATTATATATATATATTATTATATATATATATTTATATATATAAAATATATATAAAATAATTAAATATTATACACACATACACACATTATACACACACATACCACCCCCACACCCCATCATATATGTATAATATATCTATATAATATATCAATGTATATTATATAATATTTTATAATAATATATAATATATATATAATATATTAATATATATACGCACACACACACACACACACCACCAACACACCACACAACACACACACACACACCATATATATATATAATTTTATATTTTAAAATAATTATTATATATATATGTTATATATTCTTCTTCTTTTAAAGGGATTCATTCTGACCCCCGGGGCACAGCATGATACTTAAATTTTATTTCGTTTGTGATGCTCTTGGAGTGAAAACTGGGAGGGGCCCCCCGTTCCTTTTCCCTAAATATTATATATTATATTTTAAATTTTATATAATATATATATATATATTTATATAATTATATATATTTTATATTATATATTATAATATTTATATATATATATTATATTTGGTGTGTGTGTTGTGTATGTGTGGGGTGTGTGTGCGTTGTGGTGTTGTGTGTGGTGTTGTGGTGTATTGTGTGTGTATTTTGGTGTGTGTTGTGTGTGGTGTGGTGTGTGTGTGTGTTTGGGGTGTTGTGTGTGTGTGTGTGTGTGTGTGTGTATGTTGGGTGTGTGGGTGTATGTGAGTTTTGGCGTAAACAGCTTCCTTTACCGAAGCAGGTAGAACCAATGCCCGGTCCCAAGAATGTGCAGAGCGTTGTTGCCCATGCAGCCAACCCCCTCTTTACACGTTGTGGGTGTTACAAGCAACAATGAAATGCCTAGGGGCTCCGCCTCGGTTTTTTTCCCCCGGGGTTGTCTCCCGACCTTTTTATCCCTAGATTCCCAAAGGTATAACTTTTTGTATAGGTGACCTCCCATAGCCACTGATCATACCAAACACACACACACACGCACCGCACACACCCCCCACCAAACACACACACCAAACACAACACACAAACACACACCACACACACACACACACACACACACACACACCACACAACACACCACACACGCACACAAACACACACACAACACCCACACAAAAAAACAATATATAAAATATTAAAATTTTATTATATATATATATTAATATATATTATATATATCATATACACAACAACCCTGAGATGGTGTGTCCGTGGTTTGAGCACTGGACTCCGACCCCCGTGGTCCCGAGTTCAAACCCCCTTTTGCGGTAGTCTAAAAATCCCGCGTTTTTGACGCTACTCAAGACCGGAAAACACATAGCTTAGAAGTCAACATACACATCACATCAAACACCCGCTATATGTATATATATTTTTATAATATATATATATATATATATTATATTAATATAATATATATTATATATATATCTACATTTTAAAAATATTAATATATTATATAAAAAATTTTATATATAGATATATACTATACAT